>NC_091470.1:226812062-227112062 GCF_036971445.1 Narcine bancroftii | reverse complement strand
AAGCGAGGATAGCGTTAGATAAATTAACAGAGAGGTACAACCAAGGTGGTTTGCAGTTACCAAACTTTAAAAATTATTATAGAGCAGCACAATTGAGGAATTTATCAGATTTTTGTCAAGACAAGGGAAAAACCAGATTGGACTAAGATAGAGCTAGATAAAATAGGGAAGGTACCGGAACATATACTTTATAAATGGGATGAAAACTGGTATGGTATAAAAACTCACCAGTGTTGCATCATTTACTCAATATATGGAAGAAGATTCATTTAGAAAGGAAAAAAACAAATTACCAAATACTAAAATTATTATTGATGCAAAATCAGCTAATCCCTTTTATAATAGATGACCTTTCCTTTAAAGAATGGGAGAGAAAAGGAATCAAAAGAATAGAAAATTGCTTTTTGGGAAATAATTTATTAACATTTGAACATTTGAAGTACAAATATGGAATAACTCATGGTACAATGTTTGCATACCATCAAGTGAAAGCTTATTTAAAGGATAAATTGGGAAACAGATTGAGATTAACAGAAGGAAGCAGCTTTGAATATGTGATTACGGACACAATGATAATTAAAAGATTTATAACAAACATGTACATTAAGCTGCAAGATAAGGAAAATGATGAAATAAGCTATAAATCCAAATAAAAGTGGGAAAAGGATTTAAACAAAGATAAAAAATGAAACATGGGAAAAGTTATGTTCTGAAACTATGAAGCATATAATAAACATAAGGTTACGCATGATACAGTATAATTGGTTACACAGGTTATATATCACGCCCCAAAAGTTAAAAAAAATGGGATCCAACATTATCAGATAGATGTTTTTAATGTAAGAAGGAAATGGGAACAACAGTACGTGCAATTTGGGCATGTGAGAAAGTGAAAATGTTTTAGGAAGATCTAAATCAGATATTAAATAAAATCACAAAAAATAACATACCAAAAAATCCAGAGATCTTTCTTCTAAGTTAATATAAGAAATAAGGAATTAGGCCTCAAATTGGATAAAGCGCAAAAAAGATTTATTATGATAGCCTTAGCAGCAGCAAAAAATTGTATAATGTAAACTTGGAAAATGGAAGAGAGCCTCAGAGTATAGCAATGGTACATGGAAATAAATAAATGAATTCCATTGGAAAAAATTACATATAATTTAAAAAATAAAGTTACATTATTTGAACAAATTTGGGAACCATACATGGAACATAACAGAGAGGGCTAGCCTTGGACCTCCACCCCCTAAAATGATAAGAAGACAAAACGACTTGATACAGTGTGTAAAAGTAGATGACACATTTTTCTTGTTTATTTTTCATTGTGTGATGACATTGTTTAATGTTTTTATTGTATTGTATATGTTGAATATTTATTGGTTTTGGAGGAGGATGGGAAGTGGGGAGGGAAGGTAGGGGGGAAAAAAGGGAGAAAATGCTACTGTGTATACTTAATGAGAAACATTTGTATATATTTTGGTTGATATGGTTCACAGTGTGAAAAAATAAATAAATAAATTTTAAATCCTGGTGGTGCTGGCTCTGATACTCCTGCATCTCTTCCCCCGACGGGAGCAGCTGAAAGATGCTGTGCTCAGGGTGGAAGGAGTCCTCGATGATTTCGCGTCCCCTCTTCAGACAACACTCCCAGTAGATCATGTCGATTGGGTGGTGGGGGGAGGTGGCAGGGAGGGAGACTCTAGTGATCCTCTCTGCCACTTTTGTGGTCTTGTGGATTGATCTGTTTCTCTATAGCAACCAGACCACACTGTGATGCAGCCACCCAGGATGTGCTCAATAGTACTCACGTGGATTGGTGGTCGGTAGCATTGCCCGTTTCAGTCATCTCAGTCAGTGCAGTCGCTGTTGCGCTTTCCTGACAACTGAAGAGATGTTTATCCATGATGGGCCACTAGTTAAGTGAATCCAAGGAACTTGATGCTCTTCACTGTCTCCACTACAGAGCTTTTAATAAGAGTTACAAGTTTTATTGATACAGTTATAAAGGAGGGAGAACTATGAGTGATAGTATCTCAGGTTACAGAAGAACAATATAGGAAGATTTTCACGTGCATTGATATAGTTTGATCTGGCAGGTGTTGCCATATTGCTTGGAAAAAAATATTTGTAAATTTTTTTTATAACTAATGCAAATAAATACATGATGTCAGTTTATGACATAGTACCACTTCTCTATGACTTGGGGCAGCACAGTGGTGCAGAGGATAGACCCACTGCCTTGCAACATGGTGACACAGATTCAATCTGGGCATGGAGTTTTGCGTGTTTTCCCTGTGACTGCGAGGGTTTCCTCCAGGTGCTCTTGAGCAAGTGCCCACTGTCAGTGGCCTCTAGTGTGTATCTGATGAGACACAGGGAGAGTTTAGAAAAATTGTGGGATTAATTGAAGATGAGTACAGTTGAATAGTTGATGGTCAGTGTGGATTCGTAGACCGAAGAGCCTGTTTCCATACTCTCACTCTGACACTATGATTATAACAGCAAAACAGAAGTGGTCACCTCTGTTATAAATATCTTAATTTATCTTGATGCACTTATAACATAGTAATAATAGATGTGATATAAATTGTTTGTATTGCAATAGTGTTGCCGATAAAACAAGAAATACTGTAAGTTTTTTCTCCCATAGCCTAGATCTCAAGTGCTGGTTGGACATTGAGAAATATAGAAAGATACCCAAGGATGAAAAAGAAAGTAGAGGTTTAAAATCCAAGGAGATTATCAAAAAATATCTGAATAATAAGTATTTCTTTGGACCCATCAGCCCAGCCACAAAAGCACAACAGGAGGAGGTAATTGTCTGCAAGTTTTAATGCTAAATTAATGTTTGACATTATGTTTTAAAGTAGTTGAAAATGGCAGAAGTTGAGAAGAAACCTTTGGGAGAGCAAGGAGACTGTTGCATCAGGGGCATATGGATGTGTGGTGTGAAAGGCAGTAATATCCTGTTTTCATCAGGCAGAAGATGCCTGAGAGCCCTGTGGCATCCAGAAAATTCACCCCCCGCCCCACCCCCATCTACCTTCCAGATGTTCAATCAAAAGCATGGGGTGTGCACATCTCAGATAATTATAACCCAGGGCGGATCTGTACGTGGTTGCATATATTGAATGTGAAGTAGGAGATGATTAAACCCATAGAATTAATAAATGTTAGCTGGGAGAAGGTTTCAGGCATACGTCACAAGTATAGGGAATTTGGAGCAGTACACAGGTTGGGAATTTGGCTTCATTTAATGATGCACCAAGCTCAACCTGTGGACAGAGGCAGTTTACTTGCATTGGTGGCTGTTGGTGACATGGTTAGTCCCTGCCAGTGAGTGCAGAGGCAGAGAGAAAATGCATTGAGGTGCTGGGGGCTGGGCAAACATTGCAGTTTTAAGGCACTCGTGTGTATCATAATGAGCATGAGATTAAAAAGGTATGTTCAGTGTCTGCAGACGTTTGCGTTTCACGCCATGTCCTCAACATTACAGCACAGTACAAGCCCTTCAGCCCATGATGTTGTGCCTATATATGTAAACCAACTCCATAACAATCCAATCATTCCCTCTCTTACACTTTTTAAAAATAATTTTTTATTTTTCACACTGTGAACCATATCAACCAAAATATGTACAAACGTTTCTTATTAAATATACACAGTGGCATTTTCTCCCTTTCCCCACCCCCCACCTTCCCTTCCCCCTTCCCACACTCTTCCAAAACCAATAAATATTTAACATATACAATGCAATAAAACCATTAAACAATGTCATCACACAATGAAAAATAAACAAGAAAAATGTATCATCTACTTTTACACACTGGATCAAGTCGTTTTGTCTTCTTATCATTTTAGGGGGTGGAGGTCCGAGGCAAACCCTCTTTGTTATGTTCCATGTATGGTTCCCAAATTTGTTCAAATAATGTAACTTTATTTTTTAAATTATATGTAATTTTTTCCAATGGAATTCATTTATTCATTTCCATGTACCATTGCTATTCTCTGAGGCTCTCTTCCATTTTCCAAGTTTACATTATACATTTTTTTGCTACATCAAAGGCTATCATAATGAATCTTTTTTGCGCTTTATCAAATTTGAGGCCGAATTCCTTATTTCTTATATTACTTAGAAGAAAGATCTCTGGATTTTTTGGTATGTTATTTTTTGTGATTTTATTTAATATCTGATTTAGATCTTCCTAAAACATTTTCACTTTCTCACATGCCCAAATTTCATGTACTGTTGTTCCTTCTTACAGTGAAAACATCTATCTGATAATGTTGGATCCCATTTTTTTAAACTTTTGGGGCATGATATATAACCTGTGTAACCAATTATACTGTATCATGCGTAACCTTGTGTTTATTATATTCTTCATAGTTCCAGAACAAAAATTTTCCCATGTTTCTTGTTTATCTTTGTTTAAATCCTTTTCCCACTTTTAATTGGATTTATAGCTTATTTCATCATTTTCCTTATCTTGCATCTTAATCTACATGTTTGTTATAAATCTTTTAATTATCATTGTGTCTGTAATCACATATTCAAAGCTGCTTCCTTCTGTTAATCTCAAACTGTTTCCCAATTTATCCTTTAAATAAGCTTTCAGTTGATGATATGCAAACATTGTACCATGAGTTATTCCATATTTGTACTTCAAATGTTCAAATGTTAATAAATTATTTCCCAAAAAGCAATTTTCTATTCTTTTGATTCCTTTTCTCTCCCTTTCTTTAAAGGAAAGGTTATCTATTGTAAAAGGGATTAATGGATTTTGCGTCAATAGTAATTTTGGTATTTGTTAATTCATTTTTTTTCTTTCTAAGTGGATCTCCTTCCATATATTGAGTAAATGATGCAGTACTGGTGAGCTTTTATATTGTACCAGCTTTTCATCCCATTTATAAAGTATACGTTCTGGTACCTTCTCCCCTATTTTATCTCGTTCTATCTTAGTCCAGTCTGGTTTTTCCCTTGTCTTGTAAAAATCTGATAAATATCTTAATTGTGCTGCTCTATAATAATTTTTAAAGTTTGGTAACTGCAAACCACCTTGGTTGTACCTCTCTGTTAATTTATCTAACGCTATCCTCGGTTTCCCCCCTTTCCACAAGAATTTCCTTATTATTCTATTTAGTTCCTTAAAGAATTTCTCAGTTAAGGGAATTGGTAACGATTGAAATAAGTATTGTATCCTTGGGAAGACGTTCATTTTAATGCAATTTAGCCTCCCTATCAACGTTAGCGGTAATTCTTTCCAATGTTCTAAGTCTTCCTGCAATTTCTTTATTAGTGGTTGATAATTTAATTTGTACAGGTGGCTTAAGTTATTATCTAACCTAATACCTAGGTATCGGATTGCTTGTGTTTGCCATTTAAATGGTGATTTTTTTTATAATTCTGTATAATCCACGTTACTCATTGGCATAGCTTCATTTTTATTTGCGTTGTTCTTGTACCCCGATATTTCTCCATACTCCTTCAATTTCTTATATAATTCTTTTATTGATATTTCTGGTTCTGTTAAGTATACTATGATGTCATCTGCAAATAAACTGATTTTATACTCCTCCTTTATTTTTATCCCTTTTATTTTCTTTTGTTCTTATCAGTTCTGCCAATGGTTCTATTGCTAGAGGGGGATAATGGACATCCCTGTCGAGTTGACCTACTTAATTTAAATTGGTTTGATACATATCCGTTTACTGTTACCTTCACCAATGGTCCATTATATAATGCTTTAATCCAATTAATATATTTTTCTGATAGATTGAACCTCTGTAATACTTTAAATAAATATTTCCATTCTACCCTGTCAAAGGCTTTTTCTGCGTCTAAAGCAACAGCCACTGTTGGCATCTTATTTCCTTGAACTGCATGAATTAGATTAATAAGTTTACAGACATTATCCGCTGTTCGTATTTTCTTAATAAATCCAGTTTGATCTTGATTTACTATTTTTGGTACACAATCGTCCAATCTGTATGCTAATAATTTTGCTATTATCTTATAATCTGAATTAAGTAGAGATATTGGTCTATATGATGCTGGTGTTAGTGGATCCTTCCCTGTATTTGGTATTACAGTAATTATTGCTGTCTTTCATGAATCTGGCAAGTTTTGTGTTTCTTCTAGCTGGTTCATTACTTCCAGGAGAGGAGGAATTAATAACTCTTTAAATGTTTTATAGAATTCTATTGGGAATCCATCCTCTCCAGGCATTTTATTGTTCGGCAGCTTTTTTAATATATCCTGTACTTCCTCTATTTCAAATTGTTTTATTAGTTTGTTTTGTTCCTCTTCTTGCAATATCAGCAGTTAAATTTTAGCTAAAAACTCTTCTATTTTATCATCTTTCCCCTCATTCTCAGTTTGGTATAATTGTTCATTAAATTCCTTAAAGTTCTCATTAATCTCTATTGGGCTATATGTAATTTGTTTGTCCTTTTTCCTTGATGCCAATATAGTTCTTTTAGCTTGTTCTGTTTTAAGTTGCCAGGCTAATATTTTATGTGATTTTTCTCCTAGTTCGTAACACTTCTGCTTTATTTTCATTATTTTCTTCTCCACCTTGTACATTTGTAATGTTTCGTAATTTATTTTTTTGTCCACCAATTCTCTCCCTTTCGTTATATCTTCCCTTTTTACTAGTTCCTTTTCTGTACTTCCAACTGCTCTATTTCCCAATGGTAGTCCTTTTTCATCTCAGTTACATAACTTATTATCTATCCTCTAATGACGGCTTTTATTGAGTCCCATAATATAAATTTGTCTTTCACTGATTCCGTATTTATTTCAAAGTACATTTTAATTTAGCGTTCAATAAATTCTCTAAATTCCTGCCTTTTAAATAGCATGGAGTTTAACCTCCATCTATATGTTCTTGGTGGGATGTCCTCCAGTTCTATTGCTAATAACAGGGGTAAATGATCAGATAGTAATCTAGCTTTATATTCAGTTTTCCTAACTCTCCCTTGAATATGGGCTGACAACAAAAACATATCAATCCTTGAGTATGTTTTATGCCTACTTGAATAATATGAGTATTCCTTCTCTCTTGGGTGCTGTCTCCTCCATATATCTATAAGTTACATTTCCTGCATTGATTTAACCATAAATTTGGCCATTTTATTCTTTTTACTAGTCTTTTGTCCAATTTGAACCTACATTGGATCCAAATTAAGGTTAAAATCCCCTCCTATCAATATATTTCCTTGTGTATCTACTATCTTCAAAAAAAATCTTACATAAACTTTTGATCCTCCTCATTAGGTGCATATATGTTGAGCAAATTCCAAAATTCTGAATATATCTGACACTTTATCATTACATACCTCCCTGCTTGATCTATTATTTCCTTCTCTATTTTGATGGTACATTTTTATTAATTAATATAGGTACACCTCTAGCTTTTGAATTATATGATGCTTCCGCTATGTGCCCTACCCAGTCTATCTTTAATTTGTTATGATCCACTTCAGTTAGCTGCATTTCCTGCACAAATGCTATATCTTTTTTTTTTCAGTAAATTTAATAGCCTCTTCCTTTTAATTTGGTTATGTATTCCATTAATGTTTATAGTTATATTGTTCATCGTGGCCAACTCATATCCTCTTTACACCTCATTTCCTCTTCCTCACCACCACCATCCCCCTTTTTCCCATTTTCATCTCTCTGTTTTCCCCTTTTAAACTCAGTGTTTGACAACACATTTAAAACACAAAATACTCCAACAACTCCCACATCCAATATTCACTTAACTCCAAATATCCCCCTTTCCTCTCTGAGTTGCTCCTTTTCCCTTGCCGGGCAACCACAACTCCCCTTTCCATTTGGATTGCGAACCTGCTCGCAAGCATCAACTGATTTTCCAGTGACGGTTATTCTCTCCACCCCCGCAACCCCACCAGAAAACACTTTTTTTTTACACATATAACAAAATTTTCTCTTTTTTTCCCCCTTACTTCCTTCCTTTCCTTCTCTTTTCCTTCTTTAGTTCTTTACATATACATTTTTTAACATCTTTATATATATTTTATTGCCGTTCTTTATTCTTGTTGCATCTCTTCATCTCTCCTTCTGTCCTGCAAGCTTTCTGCAAATTCTTGTGCACCTCTGGATCTGAGAACAGTCTGTTTTGCTCCCCAGGTATAAATATTTTAAGCACAGCTGGATGTCTTAACATAAATTTATAACCTTTTTCCATAGGATTGATTTTGCTGTATTAAACTCCTTCCTCTTCTTTAAGAGTTCAAAACTTATGTCTGGGTAAAAAATATTTTTTGACCCTTGTATTCCAATGGTTTATTGTCTTCTCTAATTTTATTCCTTGCCCGCTCCAGTATATTTTCTCTTGTCGTATAACACAAAACATTTACTAATATGGATCTTGGTTTTTGATGTGTCTGTGGTTTCGGAGCTTGTGTTCTTTCTACTTCCTTTCCTTCCTGCTTTTCTGTCATTCCCAGGACCTTTGGGATCCATTCTTTTATAAGTTCCTTCATGTCTGTGCCTTCTTCATCTTCCTTTAGGCCCACTATTTTTATGTTATTTCGCCTACTATAATTTTCCAACATATCAATTTTCTGAGCTAACAACTCTTGTCTCTTTAATTTTTTAATAATTTTCTTCCAATTTTCCTCTAAAATCATTTACTTCCATTTCTACAGCCGTTTCTCATTCTTCCACATTTTCTACACCTTTCTCTATTTCTGTCATGACCAGCTCTAATCTTTGCACTTTATCTTCCGTTTTAATTTTTCTTTTAATTGCACTAAATTCTAATGTCAACCATTCTTTTAATGCTTTCATTTGTTCTTCAAGAAAAGCTTTATCTATATTCTGTCCATCTGTTTTACCTTCTATTTTTATGTGATCTTGGTCTTCTTCCTCTTTTTCTGTGTCTGAACCTGTGTTTGTGTCTTCTTTTTTTCTTTGTATCTGTGTCTCTTCTGATTTTTCTGATGAGTTGCTTGTCTCACTTTGTCGGGTCTCTTCTTGCTTGGTCTCTTGCTGTTGGCCCTCTTCTTCTGAGCTGCTCATCTGTTGAGCCTCCTGCTGCTGCTCCTCCTCTTTCCTTTCACTCCGTCGACTTTCTTTCTCACCTGGTACTTCACTGCCTCTCCTGCTGCTTTCCTCATCTTCCAGCTGAGAGCCCTGGTGTCCGGCATCCCTCACCTGATCGCGCCTTTGTTGCCCGCTCCCTGGCTGAGCCCCCCTTCCATCGGTGTTTTCCTTCACCTTAGATTGTGCACTGTGCACTTTCATTTGGCTCAGAGAGCCATTTTTGCAGTCCACCGGTCGGGGGGTCGTGACTCTGCGGGGCTGTCACCAACCTCGGAGATCGGACACTCTTCTCCACCACAGATCCCTGTTCCTTCGTGCAGGTAAGGACTTCATCTTTCTTTTCCGGTGTCTTCTTTTTTTCCTGTTTTTACTTTTTCCTTCTTGGGTGCCATTTTCTTTCTCTTCTCTGCAACTTTATCTTTTATTTCTTATATTTTGTAGTTATTGAACTTTGTCTTTTCTGAACTTTTTTTCTTCTTTTCTGGAGAGGGCTGGTTTTACTACTCCATCACGTGACTCCTCCTCTTAGCCATCTATTTATTCTGACATCTCTGTGCCTGTCTAAGAGTCTTTTGAATGCTCCTGTTGTAGCATCATACTCCATCATCCCCAGCAATGCATTCCAGGCACCCGCCACTCTCTGAGTAAAAATATTGCCTCTGATATCTCCCCTTAATTTTCCTCCACTCACCTTTGACCAATATCCTCATGTGTTTACCACTGTCACCTCAGAAAAAGGGTGCTGGCTGTCCACCCTAGCTAAGCTCCTCATAATCATGCATATCTGTTATCTGTAATTCAAGCAACTGGCAAAATAATCAAAGAAAATAAATAGGTGAAAAATACAGAAGTTTAAAATTTGTGTTAGTTCGCTAATCCACGCAACACACAATCTCAAGCAACCAGAAAATTCACTTACCTGGCAATCTACCAATCCCCATAGGTGCAGATATCAGGGGTATTACTGTCCCTCTGTTTAAAGTAATTTAAGCTATTTTATTTTTTTGATTTGTAAAGTTAGCTTTGCATTCTTGATTAGGAATGATGTATGTAAAAAATATTTTTGGGAAAACCACATCACCATAAATATAATTTGTTCTCTAGGTCGTGATGCTAGCTGGAGGACAGGAAAAATTGCTGCTTGATCCGTTGTCTTTAGTGATTGGAACTGAGCTGCAAAATTATGCAAAAGCACGTTTGGAAAGAAAATGGTTGCCAAAATTTCTGGCTTCACCAGAATTCACTGAGAGGAACCACATCCGGGTACAGTAATCCTCTACACTGGCCATCCTGTTAAAGCAGGCTCTGTTGAATGTCATGTTATTTATAAACTATTACTGAATGTGTAAATCCAACCTTCACCCATAATTAGCATGCATCACTTGCATTCTTGGATAAACCAAAATTAATAATGTACGTGATCAGCTAAATGATTTTTTAAAATTGCTGCAATTTTCACCAGTTAAATATCGTTCAGTTTACTAATTTTCCTTCCCAAGTCATTGATCTCACATATTCCAGTGTGGTCCTCCATCTTTCAGTTCCTTGCCCACTCACTTAACCAATCTATACCTCGCTGCAGGCACTCTGTGTCCTGTGCACAATTTCCTTTTCCACAGAATTTAGCATCATCTGCAAACTTCGACCACAGCAGTTATAGAAATAGGCCCTTCACCCCCTGCTGAGCTTCTCACTCCCACTTAAATAACTCCTTCAAAGAGCCAGCACATATGTAATGCACTGAATGGCCTTCTGCTGAGCCATGCGTTTCCATGTATAAAAATAAATTCTTTCAATTGCAGCTGAAAGGATCCAAAGAGGTTTCATTTAATTTTTGGTGCACTTTATTGGCCACAAGTTGTTGGGAAATGCCAGAAATTCAGCATCTTCCTGGTGACATTTCTGAGCATCAATTCAGGAACCTTGCAGAGATGCAGAAGTTCTGAAAGTGGAACTGCTATCTGAATCGCTGCTGACATTCACCCAATTCCTGAAATTGAAAAACAAGGTTCAGAAAAATGCATCTAATCATTCTTTTTTTAAAGATCAAATTGTAAATGCTTTTTAAATTTGGACCTGCAGCACGGTAACAGGCCCTTCCAGTCCACGAGCCCATGCCGCCCAAATACACCCAATTAACCTACAACCCCCACATGTTTTGAAGGGTGGGAGGAAACCAGAGTTCCCGAAGGAAACCAGAGTTCCCGAAGGAAACCAGAGTTCCCGAAGGAAACCAGAGTTCCCGAAGGAAACCAGAGTTCCCGAAGGAAACCAGAGTTCCCGAAGGAAACCAGAGTTCCCGAAGGAAACCAGAGAGTTCCCGAAGGAAACCAGAGTTCCCGAAGGAAACCAGAGTTCCCGAAGGAAACCCACGCAGACATGGGGATGACATACAAACTCCTTACAGACAGTGCCGGTTTGAACCTGGGTTGCTAGCACTGTATTAGAGTTGCACGAACCACTGCACTAACTGTGCCGTCCCGTAATGCTGACCGTGCCATCGATACCATAACGTTTTATTTCTTGGTGTCTACTCTTTAGGTTCAAGTGGAAGATGTCGTGGAGGACCAGATGATAGAGAAAAATAAGAAGAAGCGGGAATTAATGAAAGTGAGTCCTCGTACCTGAAATGAAATATTTGGTTATCAAATAAATGATGTATCATAAAGTATAATCTTTGGATATGGTGAGAATTTGAGATGTGGTAAGGAAATCCACAGAGATTAATTTAGTTTTTCAGAAAAATGATGGAACTCTTGACGTAAATCAAGAGATGTTTTATCAAATGACAGGTCTGGTAACTCACCTAAATGACTATCGACCAGTGGCACTCACGTCCGCAGTGATGAAGTGATTTAAAAGGCTAGTGTTGAAGTATTATCAGCTCCTGTCTGAACAGTGACATGGATCTGTTCCAATTTGTCTACCACATCAGCATTTCTATGGCAGATGCCAACTTTTATGACTACAGTTTGCCATTCAACACCTTCATCCCCTCAAATTAAATCAGTGTGAACTCTCAATAACCCACTGTGTAATTGGATCTTTGATTTTCTCACCTCGAGACACCTGTCAGTTTAGATTGGCAAAAACATCTCCTCCACAATCTCCATCAATACCAGAGCACCACAGAGTTGTGTACTTAGCCCCCTGCTTGACTCACTTTACACCTATGACTGTGTGGCTAGGTATGACAACAACACCATATACAAATATGCTGACGATACAATAGTAATGAGCTGTATAAAAGCGGCGATGTGTCAGCATTCAGGAGGGAAATTGAAAATTTATTTGAATGGTGTGCTAACAATAACCTTACACTCAATGTCACCAAGACCAAGGAACTGATGACTTCAGGAAGGGAAAACCAGAGGTGCACTATTTACTGATCAGAATTCATTGTCATGAACAAGTCATTGAAATTCGGTGTTTTGTGTCAGCATCATCGTGTAAGCATTCATATTATAACCATCTTACAACATTACTATAAAAAAATAATAGTGGATGAAAAGTGAGGCAGTGTCTTTGGTTCATTAATCATTCAGGAATCTGATAGCAGCGGGGAAAGAATCTGTCCTTGTGCCGCCGAGTGCTCATCTTCAGGCTCCTGTACCTTTTCCCAGATGGTAGCAGAGTGCAGAGGGCATGGCCTGGGTGGTGGGGATCTTTGAGGATAGAGGCTACTTTTTTAAGGCACCATCTCCTGTAGATGTCCTCTATGGAGTGAAGTCTGGTGCCTGGATCAGAGGTGGAAAGGATGAGCAAATTTAAATCTCTGGGAGTCACTATCTCATGAAGACCTTTCCTGGACCCAAGATACTAATGTCATTGTGAAGAAAGCCCGTCAGCACCTTGACCTCCTCAGGAGTTTGCACAGGTTCAATATAACATCAGAAAATCTCTACAGATCTGTAATGGAAAGTGTGCTGACTGGCTGCATCACAGCCTGGTATGGAGGCTCCAATATCTCTGAGGAGAAAATCTTGCTAAAGGTAGTGGACATAGCCCAGTACATCACAGGCAAAACAGTCCCCACCATTGAGAGCATCTAGATGGAATGCTGCTGTCGTTGATGATCCAAACCACCCAACACACGCATTGTTCTCATTTCTGCCATCATTAAAGAAGGATTCATAACACCAAGTTCAGGAACAGTTGATACCTGTCAATGTTCAGATTCTTGAACAACAGACTAATTCAGAGACTCATTTAAGCATCCATTAGCTCATTTTTTATTACTGTATATTTATACAACTGCATTTGCACAGTTTGTTTAAAGTTCATGTTGCGTACAGTTTACAGTTGCCGGTAGAGAAACATATCCAAAGATTATACTTTATGATGCAGGAAAAGAATCTCAGGGCTGTACGAGATGTCATGTATGAACTCTGTCAATAAATTTGAACTTTGAATATTGAACACAATTACTATTCGTTTCCTTCAGCGCATAACCAACAAATGGATCATCTCATTTAAAGAAATCATTACATTCCGTAAAGCGTTGTTAAATCCAGTAACAGCACTACAATTTCAGAAGTTTGTGTCACTGAAGGGAAATCTGATGGAGAATAATGTGGTGTTCTGGCTCGAGGTTCAAAAATACAAGGTAAATAAAACTCAAGATAATGGCATCTAATTAAAATGATAAAGTAATCGCAATTATTTTCAAGCATGTCAGATATATATCTTGAATTACAGTGAAAATATTTTTCATTATATATTTTTTCAATGTGGGAGTTACTCGTGAAGTCATCATGATGTCCATTCCTAAACTTGCCTTGAACTGGTGAACCACTTTCTTGAATTGCTGTAATCCTTGCGACCAAGATAATTGTACAATTGGGTAGAACAGTGTGGCACTATTACAGCACCAGTGACCTGGCGCTGTCTGCAAGGAGCTTGTATGTTCTCCCCATGTCTGTGTGGGTTTTCCCACCCTCCAAAACATACTGGGGTTGTGGGCTAATTTGTGTGTAATTGGATGGAATTGATACAAATGACTGGTATCTGCTTTTACAGTGCTGTAAATAAAATAAAATAAAAATTAAATTAAAAACATTTCAGGATTGAGACCAACAATGAAAAAGGACAGATGATGTATTTCCAAGTCAGGAGGTAGTACCTGCCCGTAGTGTTGTTCCTATGAATCTGCTGCCCTCGTCATTCTGGTTTAAAAGGGATTGTTAGAATAGCCTAGGCAAGTCGCTGCAGTGAACTTGTAGCCTATACCTACTGCCACCATGGTGCGCTGATGGTGGAGGGACTGAATTTTAGGTGCCAATCAAGTGTACTCCTTGATTCTGAATGCTTCTTGAGCTACTTGAGAGTTGATGGAATTGCACACATCCTGACAAGTGCAGAGTATTTTATATCGCACCCGAGTTGTGTCTTGTGGATAATAGAAAGGCTTTGTAGGGTCAGGAGATGAGTCACGTGTCACGAGATTCCCTCTCTGATTTGCTCTTTCAGCCATACTTCGCTGGTCTAGTTGAACACCGAATTTCACGACTTGTTCATGACAATAAATGTTGATAGTGATGGATTTGGCAATGGGGCCAATGAATGTCATGGGTAGGTGGTAAGGCTGTTGTTCCAAAGAATATTTTCTGGCATTGTGGATGAGTGTGCGTGTGCAGGGGTGTGTGGGTGTATACTAATTTCTGCTTCTTTAATAGAAGAAAAGAAAATCCTCACCCTTAACCTCTCATTTTATTTTTTCAGGACTTGTATCATTCTCATGCGAGTGAGGAAATGATCCAGAATAAGATCTCTGTCATCAATAATTGTTTCATCAATTCCAACATACCACCAGCGGTGCAGATTGACATCCCATTGGAATGCGCACAGAAGATCATCAGCCACGGAAAAGAGCAGGGACCATACATCTTCAGAGAAGCACAGGTATATGAGGCGAGGGAGGGCGAATGGCATTTGGGGTGCAACACGAATACTTTACCTGGAAGAAGATGACGTGAAACTCATCCAGTCATTATGCTACATAAACTTTGGTTGAGGTCTTGTCTAAATGAAAATGACTCCAATGTAATGATGCCCTTTTGAGGAGAAGGTCAAGTCTTCAATCCAAATCACCCTCAAGACCTTGTCGTGAATCAAACATTTTGTTTTTAATGGTGCATATCTATATGCTGATAGTAAAACAGAAACTACTGTAAAAAGTCATGAGGTCAGGCAGCATCTGAGAGCATTAAAGAGAAACAATCAAACAGATGTTTTCATCAGAACTGGGAAAGAGATAAATGAAAGTTGGCCTGGCTTGCTGAGCAGGTCCCATCACCTCACGATCAACAGCTCATTAAACGAGACCCAAATGCTGAATGTGTGGTAATCGAATATTCCCCATCACAGATATTCCCTTTATTCTGCACATCCTTCCCCAACCTTCTCTCCTGCTGAAAACTATCTGACTTTCTCTGTTCTTATGCCAAATCCCAGAACTGAAAAATCCAAAATGTTTTCATAGAGGCTGCTCAACCTTCTGAGCTTTTCGTTAATACTCAAAAGTGCTGGAGAAAGTCCGCAATTCCTGCAGTGTCCACAAGACCTGTTAAATTTCTCCAACATTTTCGTGTATCCTATGGATGCTGCGGGACCTGCTGAGTTTCTCCAGCACTTTTGTGTATTTACTATTACAATCACAGCGTCTACAGACTTCATCGTTTCACTTCTGAGTTTTTTTCCAATACTTTCTGTTTATCATATTTGCAGCAAAAGAGAGACACCCCCAGAGTCACCAAGCGTACGTAGATTCATCTCCAGCACTTACGCAGCCTCCGCAGCCACCCAGAATCCAAACCACTGGCAACCCGAGCTCCAGATCCAAGCCTTCAACATGGTCAGGAACCCTTTCTGCGCCCCCTCTCATCCCAGATCCAATACCTGGTACCCCTTCCACCAGTTTCAAGCCAGTCTCCAGTAGACCACAGCCTGGCGTGAGTCTCCCAACAGCATTCTCCAGCAGCCCACAACCTCCTTGGATTCCATGCCTCGAATCGTCAGCATGGTCTTGCAGCTGCAGAGCTCTCTTAGTGGTCCACCACTGTGGTCACCGTCCCGTGGGTCTTATCCTTCTCAGACAGGGGGTGATCTCCCCATTTTCTGGTGCCCTGTGCCAGTCCTCCGCTTCACTAGAGTCTGCAAGCCCCTGTGGCTGCTGCCACTCATCATCACTGCCAGCTTGGGCACAGACCCCATGGTCATGGGATTTTAAATACAACTACCGATGGCTCCTTTGATGGGCTGTTCAAATCCTGCGCAGAGCTGACATTATTGTTTTTTTCCTTTATCTTTTGGATGTATTTGCCTGTATACAATTGATTCATTATGTAACCGACATTTATTATGTATGCTTATATATGATAAAATCAATAAAAGAAGACTGGATGGTTGGACCCCATGGGAGCGCTGTATCTACACTGCTCAATCTCTGTGGATCGCACCAGCGGCATTGCTGTCGTTACAGTGGCTCAGACAGCACTGTCATTTACAGACAACAATCCCAGGAGATCGTGTCAATGGGTTGGGGGGCCGGTGTGGAGTGTGGAGAGAGACTCCTATGCCACTCTTATGGTTCTGTAGATTGACGTCTGATCCATATCTCTGCAGCAACTGTACCACACTGTGGTGCAGTTGGCCAGGATGCTCTCCAAAGAGCTCCTGGAGAAGGTTGGCACAATGGTTGCTGGTAGCCTTGCCCGTTTCAGTCTTCTCAAGCAGTGCAGTCGCTGTTGTTTCTTCCTGACAATTGAGGAGATGTTGAGTGACCACAATAGGTCACTAGTTAAGTGAACTTCAAGGCAAGATGATATACTGTCATCTCACAACTCCATTAACAACCTTTTGCTCATTTCACACCCACTCTTGACATGTCCTTAGTCATTGCACCACTCACTGCATCACCTTCTCCCTTCCCATCTTATCCATGACTTCAGGGTCAAAACAGTGATGGCCTTTTACTGCCCATGGTCGCTGCACGTCCTGCTGAGTTTCTCCAGCACTTTTGAATAATTGTTTATTTGCCTGGAACTGTCTGGATCACAAGAGTAATGAAATTTACATTCCACAGATGGCAGTTTTTGATGCTCTATTCCAACTGTGGCCAGCATTTTCTGAGTTCCGACAGAGACTTGAAATTGATGCCATCCTTCCTGCTTTGAGGAGCAAAGGAATGAGTGAACAGGATAAAAAGAATAAATTTCCAATGGCCAAGAGCTCAACTGAGAAGATGGAGGTAATGTGATGTACAGAAAGTGACTGATTTGGGTGGGATGCCAAAATCTTTGTGGTATCAAAACTCAACTCCAAATCACCCACACCTGAATGGAGGCAGAATTGGAGGTGGATAAGCCAACCCATTCCCCAAGTGCTGGGTGTTCTTATTTCAGACTAGCCACCAAGTATTTTGAGGCTTAGGAACCCGGCATCAAAAGGGAGGCAGGGAAGATGACGTGAAGAATTGTATGCTTGTTAACCAGAGGATCATCCAACAGGTCGGACAGGAATCTGCTTCGAACAAACGATAATCCTTGCGCTTGTTCATGGAGGGTCATCTGGCCAGGCAGGATGATGTTCCACATGTCAGTCAAGGTTAGCCCACTCACATGTGAGGGTACACCTTGCAATTGGCTTTCTGGTCTCATTTGAGCCAGCCCCTCTAGCCCACCCCATGGACCAGCTCACTCTCATTTTGGCCTGAGAGTGAACCCTAGTTTCAGTCCAGGTTGTGAGCTGTGGGCGACGCTGGAGAGTCAATTGTACGGTGTGTGCCAGTACGGGTGGGGGGGGGGGGGTGGTATTGTGCCTTATTCTTGTTATCAGTGTAATTAGATTCTATATTTAAGTGGGATACTGTATCTGCTAGTTAGAGAGGGATGACAGGGACTTTATTTCATCTGCATGTTTAACCATGGGAACAGCGATGAGCAGCGATCTGTGCATTTAACTGTGGGAACTGCAAGTAATGGTGATCTGTCAGGAGTAGTGGGTATTGTTTGGCTGCGTCCGATGTGTATGGATTGTGTGTCATTTCTTTGTGTGTGCGTGTGTATAAGGATGATCCCTGTGTAAATAAAGATCCTGTTGGCTATTGAACTGAGTTCAGAGTCGTCACTCAACCCTCTGAACTGGTTCTCCACATCACAGCACTCTACCAGCTCTCCGAGCCAGAAAGGCAGAAATGTTTCCTCCTGGATCACTTACTGCCCTTCTGCTCCTGGTTCCCCCTGCAAATTTGACTTTCTGGGATCTAAAATCAAGCTCCAACCCAAGGATTTGGAAACAAACAACCCTCAGGGATACCACCACTTTCCACCATTATCTGGACAATTCTGCCCTTCTCTGTCCCTTCTCACAACATGTCTATCATTTGCAAAACAGCAAAGATTTCCTCTTCAGCTTCTAACAAAGTAAAGATTTGTGATCTCAGAAGTCCCAAGAACCAGGTCAAAATAATCCACGTACCACCATCTCTATTCCCACCCCACCCCACCCACTTGCTACCCCAGATTCAAACAAGAGGACTTGGGTTAAGGGTGACTGTTGTGGAAAAAGAATCAACTACCGACACCAGGGTAACGCTTCAGAAGAGTTTTATTAGCAAGATATCTTGGAGAGCATGCCCAGCACCCAGCCTGAGCTTGCTCTGCTCACAGCCAGTTTTAACAGAGTTTATATACAATAAATGGCAGTGCATTCCTGCATGTGGGCTTCCTGTTGCGGTCAACCTGACAATAGTTTATCATTGTTTCACAGAATTCCAAAGCTTATCATGTCTGCAGATAAGCTAGCACAACCTTGAGGTTCCCTGCCTCCACTTGAGCAATATGCAACTGACTCTTGTATGTTCTTGTAAACAACTTGTGGGTGAACCCTTAACCCTTTGTGTTCAGATTTTCCTCCACAGTGAAAGGGGAAAAGTTTAGGGTGAACTTCTTCACTCAGAGTGGTGGGACTGTGGAACAAGCTTCCAGCTGAAGTGGTAGATGCAGGCTTGATTTTAGCATTTGGATGTATAGATGGGAGAGCTATAGACTGAGTGCAGGTCAGTTGGACAAGGCAACAAAAAGTGGTTCGGCGCAGAGTAGAGGGACTGTTCTATGGTTCTATAATTTCTCAAGCTTTAGATCATCCACTTGTTGGTATATTTGACTTCTTGGATGGTGTTTCAATATCATAAAAGGTGCTCACTGTGGGATTGGCAAAATGCAATTGATTCCAAGCCACTGTGGAATATTCCATTGGATTAAAGGTATAATCCAAGTTGGTATAACAGTTCAAAAAACTGAGATTGAATGAATCAATGAACCTTCTTTATCCCAATATACCTTGTGATAAAAGTGCATAGCTGCAGACTCTCACCAATACTTCAGCAGATAGCTGATCTCAATTATGTGTTAGAAAGTTGAAAACTACAGACCTTTTCATTTTTCCTGGATCCTACTAGGATTGGGCAATAAATGTCTGGTCAACAGTGCCCTCAACCTGAGAATGACTACTTAAAATATGTAAAATCAGAAGAAGGCAGTTGATGTGGTTGTCCTTGATCAAGTCCTTGCCAAAACATTGGTCGTCAATATACTTGCTTTGATTTATTTGGATATGTTGTTTTCCATTGGGCTCCAAATAAGTAGAGTAAAGGAATTTTCATAGTGAGGGTCTGGTAAAGTACGACTAGCTCATTTCACATCCCTGTGTACAGGAGATTTGAGTGGTGAGAATGTCACTTAATTCTTCTTAATCCACAAGATATTAATCAACTACAGTAAAATACCCGTTATCCAGAATTCAAGCAACTGGCAAAAAATATTTGCGGAAAATAAATCGGTAAAAAGTCCAAAAATTAAAAACTGGCAGCCCCCACCCCCCCAGCGGTCAGTCCACTAATCATACAACACACAATCTCAACCAACCGAAAAATTTGCATCCAGCATCTACCAATTCCCACGGGTGCCGGATACCATGGGTTTTACTGAATTGAATTGTGCAGCCAAGCCTGCTTGCAGGAATGTGCATTTAATTACAGCGAGTTGCTGTTTCATGTTGTCTCTGTCTATACGACTTGCTGCTTCTGGCAAAAGTAATTCATTGAGGATGACTTTTGGGATTTTATTTTTCAGACCAGTCGAGACTTGAGCAGCACAAATACCAGTCAACCACATTACTTGGAAATCGATAGCAGGTCCACTGGAAGTCAGCTGTCTCTCAAGGGTGGAAGCGGTAAATCGAGAAAGGATCACAAGATAATAAAATCAGAAAGCGAAAGAGACAGCCAACAGGTCAGACAGCATCTTGGTTAGAGAGACATAATTGTGTTTACTTGGAGATGGGAGCAGTGCATTATTTATGGGGAGTGAAACATGGAAGTCTGGTGATGCTGTGATTGTCATAAAAACACACAGTAAATGCTGGAGGAACTCAGCCAGGCTCCCAGTTTCCGTAGGAGATGAAGATATATCACTAAAGATTGCAGCCTGAGCCCTTCTTCAAGATATGACCTTGAAGAAGAGCTCAGGCCCAAAACATCAGTAATATATCTTTACCTCCTATGTATGCTGCAAGACCGGCTGAATTCCTCCAGCATTTACTGTGTATTTTTACTATTTATGGGGAAAACCCAGGGATGCAGCCTCGTTATAATTTATTACATTCAATTCCACCAGAACTAGCCAAATGACCGAGAACTTCAGAAGGAAGTTACGAAATACATATTGGAAATACCTGGAGAGAAGGGGATGGGTTTGGATGAGATGGGAAGTCACTGATTGCAGCAGGTAGAGAAGGGAGTACTCCTGTTTGTTCTCATCCACAAGGAATGCTGTAAGAGATTCTGGGCTGGAAAAAGTTATGTCCCAGTACAAGCGCAACATGTGCAAGACACAAAGATGCTGGAGAAACTCAGCGGGTCACACAACCTCTATAGAAAGTAAAGGGTAACTAATGTTTCAGGCCTGAGCCCTTCATTATCTTGATGAAAGGCTTGGGTCTAAAACGCTGGCTACCCTTTACTTCTTATAGATGCTGTGTGACCTGCTGAGTTTCTCCAGCACTTGTGTACCTTGCACTACAGTCGCAGTGTCTGCAGTCTTTCCTTTTTAACGCCAAGCACATGATGTAGTGATTTGTAGTAGAGGCAGCAATCGTTCCTATTGTGAGTCCACCTCTGAAAATGTCTGAGGGCAGATATTTCATGTTATCACAAATGGGAATGTTGCATTTGTGACCAAGGCTACATTGGGTGGCAGAAGAGATGGCCAGTGGTCCCCAGCCTGTTGGTGAAGTGTACAGGGTTAGGACATGCTGTTGGTGAGGCAGAGACCTCCTTTGGGAGCCTTAGAGAATCAAAAATTTGAGGGGATGAGAGAGGTGGAATCCGAGACCAGAGGTATCATGGTCTTGGGGGAAATGGCTGGGTTGAAGGCCTTGGAAGCCGGGATAGCATCTACATATGCGATCCCAGACAGGCACTGCACTACCAGACCTCATTTGCCGTTGTCATTCCCAAGATAGCTCGGACTTGTGCAGTCTGATATAGAAACTGCATCTGATGCATGAGTGCAACTCCGAGCAGGAACTAACCCCTCAAACTATGAAGCAAATTGGCTGGCCAGTGATCAAAATTGTATTTAATTGTGTCTAAAGTTTAGTCTTGATCAAAAAGTATTACATGAATCATTCTCTGTCTCCTTTATCTTTCTGAGAAAGCTGCTCTCAGTCATATTTCTGGCCCTCAAACTTGGGAATCATGATATTTAAGTATTTCTCAGTCCACTGTGAGAGCCTGATTTGATTATACCTGTAAAGGGACTAAATGGAAATAAGGTGAGGAATTTATAATATGGAAGAAAAATATTACAGATCCTGAAAACCTAATATGGAAATAGAAAATAAAGTGAATAATTAAGTGCAATTCTTGAATGAAATTGCAGTCAACAAACATTGAAACTTGGTGGAAAATCACCAACAGTTTAGCTTGAAGATCTTGACCCTGGAGCATTCAAACTAAGTACCATTGCCTGAAGAGGGCGCACAGTGAACCGGTGCGGACTCGAAAGGCCAACATGGTCTGTTTCCGCTCTGTAAATGGTTATATGGATATAATTCTTTTGAATGGTGCGATTTTTCTGTGTTGTATGCAATAATGTCCATGGAAAACTTTTGTGAAGCTTGAACTAGGACTTGGGGAGTAAATGTGAAATCCACAGTGTTCCCCTTAAGTTCTCTATGCATCTGACACATTAAAGTATTGACACATTGGGATATGCAGACTTGATGTCCATTGACATACAGGATGGGGCCAGAGACTGCTTCTGTGATCTACATGAATGGCCCTGAGATTTAAGGTGCCCAACAATATGTGTTAGTTTTGGTCAGGTTAAGTTTAGGGGAAGAAAAATGATGCGCCTCAGATTCAGGCTGTATTGGGCCTGTGTTTTGTTGAGAAAGTGTGAGGTTAGGTGGGTTCAAAGAGAGACGAGTCTGGACACAAGGGTTTGCAATCAAATATAACTTTATTAACACAACAATTAATGAGAGAGAGCGCATGGGAACATGCATGCACAATTTATAAGGAAGCATGGGGAAAAAAATTGTAATGGGAAACAAACAGAGGAGAACGTTAAACAGTACACAATTATTAATTCATACAGATGATGTAGACATTGGGATACTATAAGCAGGGGTTATACACACCCCCTGTGGATCTGGTACCATTGTATCCTCAGGGGTATACGCATGCTCTTGGACCCCTGGTCAGTTGAGAGGTAGATCTGGTATCACTGAACCAGCAGGGGTATATGCACGCTCTCCGTTCCCTGATTAGTTGACAGCATGCCTCTTTTGCCAGTATTGATCTTTAGCAATTTGAGCTATAGCAATACCATGGCTCAACTTCAGTGCAGTGTGCACCTTACTCGTGACACTTCCAAGCGGCATCTATAGTAGCAACCTGGCATGGAGCAGTATCTGTGACTATCACCACAGGGCAGAGAGAGCAATTGTTCTCTGTGCTGGTGCTAAATACAGGGCTCTAGCCAATAAAGACGCTAGATGATTTGAACCAGCCAATGGCAAGGTGTGCACTGAACAGTGGACGGAGCATAATCTTAACTGACACGCCACCTGCAAACCATAGATTTGTTTACAGCTTGTAACTTTGAGTGAAACAAAAAGTACACCATGTACTGACAGGCGATGTGATTTTTGAAATGAGTTTTAGATGGGGAGGTCACGTGACCACAAGCAATAGGCAGGGAGGCCATGCCTCCTCCACACACAATACTGGCTGACTATGAAAATACAGTCAAACCACTGGTATCCTGCACCTATGAGGATTAATAGACATCGGAAAAGTGAATTTTCCAGTTGCCTGAGACCCACTCTTGCAATGCCTGACCAGCATTAGGAATAAATAGCTGAAAAGGCAAAAGACCATGCAAAATATAATTTGTCGACCTTAATTATGTAAAGTTCACTTTAATCATGTAATTCTCTTAAATTCAAACCCTGGTCACTGGCACTGTAACAGCGTTGCACTAACTGCTACACTAACCTTGCTGCCATCATAATTAACACCCCCCCCCCCCACCCAGGTTTACAGATAAAGCCTTACTAATATACTTAATATTATAATAATAAAGATAAAGACTCTTACTAAGCAGGTATAAAGAGACAATTAAAGGGAGTCACCCCAACGGCGAGCAGAATCAACCAGCTCTTCGTCCTGGGCCATTTTATTCAAACACATCTTTATTTAAACAGCTGCTATGAACAAAGCACAGTGAAGGTCTTCCGCTGGCTGGATATTTGCTCCCGTCTTCACCAAAGGTTTATGTGTTACTTCAGAGATCATTTACTTTTATAACTGTGAACTTTAAAAAATATATATATATTTATTCTTGTTTTACTTTTTAAAAATTGATTTATTTTCTTTTTTTTCTGGTTGCTAGTTGCTTGAATTCTGGATAACAGATTTTACTGTATTTTAAATACTGCTACATTTTGACTTCATCTTGGGTGATGGTTGGTGACATGGGGGTTAGCCAAATGAACTGTGGCTGGAAAATACCTCTAAGCTAGGCAGGTGGGCCAGGGGAAGATCCTGGGGATGTGATCCTGAGAACAAGCTCCTTGTGAAGATTTGAAAGTGGTGGGTTCATGAGCTATGTTAACAATCCTTCCCACTGGAACCTGCTGATCAGATCTGACTGTACAGGTGAAGGTGGGAATCCACAAACCTCGTTCATGTCAAGCACGGATCACTCAGAGATACAGCATAGAAATGGCCTTTGTCCTGTTGAAGCCATGCTGGCCATTAACTATTCATTTACACTAATCCTGTTATATTCACCCTACATTCTCATCACCCAGATTACATGCTCACTCACACACTAGGGATCAATTAAACTTATCAACCCACATCTTTTGGATGTGAGAAGAAACTGGAGCACCCAGAGGGAGTGCAAGGAGTACATCCAAACCCTGTACAGGCAGCACCAGAGGTCAGGATTGAACCTGGGTCTCTAATGCTATAAGTCAGTGGCTCCACCAGCACTGCTGCTGCGCAGAGGTAGCCTTGCACTGGATGAGCATGCCCACCTGTCATATAAATGAAAAGCACTGAGTTGTGATGCTGAGCCTCTATTCTCTTGGTCGTGATAGCTGCTCACTGATAATCCAACACCCCACCCCATCAGCTTTTTGCTACCTGCCCCATTTTCCTCTATGACTGACATGCCTTACCTCTCCAGACATCATTTGCTTGCAAAAGCTGAGCAGAGCAACGTCCTTCAAGTGAATTTAGGCTAACTCTATCGCACAATACAATGGGCCTTCTATACAATGGAATTAAATTTAAATTTAGACATACTGCATGGAAACAGGCCCTTTCAGCCCACAAGCCCTTGCCACCCAATTAAGCCCAATTGACCTCCAACCCCGGTACGTTTTAAAAGGGAGGAGGAAGCCAGAGCCTCCAGAGAAAGACCACGTAGATACAGAGAGAACATACAAACTCCTTACGGACAGCGCCGGATTCAAACCCCGATCCTGATCGTTGGCACTGTAACAACGTTGTGCTAAACACCATGCCAACTGTGCCACCCCTAAACTGAGGAAGATCCTGGATGGAAAAAGAAACATTTGTTGCCTATCAGCTGGTTATCCCTTTTGATAGATTTCTAGGTCAAAGTGATATTCTTTGAATTTGCAGTGAGCTTAACCTTGGAATCATTACTGCATGAGAGGCCATTCTGCTCATTGATTCCATGCCAACAAATTTTTTAAAATTGCATTAATGTAGCACTTTGCAAATGTTAGTTTAAAATGCATGAATTGTTATGTTGAAATGCAGATGCCATTCTATTAATCACAAGAGACCGTTAATAAGCTGTTTCTTTTTGAAAGGCGATGTTGCCAGATGGACCACGGGTGAAGCTCGTGTTGACCACGAGTGAAACTAGATTCTCTGGACAGGTGCAGTAATCAGAAAATTATTTGTTTGACAAAAAAAAATAAGGACAAAAATGGAGATTGGCTAAGAGTTTAATTGCTGGAGTTGCTCAGTGTTGGTGGTGTGGTGGTTGATGGGTTCCAACCCATTCTTTCACTCCCACAGATGCTGCCGATCCACTGAGTTCTTCCAGCGGTTTGTTGTTTTGCTTAAGATTCCAGAATTTTCAGTCTCCTGTGTCTCGTGGATAAGAGTAGTTTAAAGATGAACAACTGAAAGCCATTGGTAACATCTGAGTCCTAAGAAATATGTTTATCAAAGACTATTGTATCCAAGAACTTTTCATCATGAAATATAGAACAAAAATAATTATGTTTACTTATAGAACTAGATTTCTGATTTATTTATTTGCATATTTATAGACATGGAGTCCAATTTTTTAAGATCAGTCTAAAACATTATAGGTGCTGAGCTTGAAGACAAGATTGAATATTAATTAAAACTTATGCAAACTGGGTATGTACCAAGTAGGTGAAGATGTGACATTGAAGGAGGCCATTTGTCCCAACATGTCTATGCTAGTTCTTGGAGCAACCCCATCATTCCAATCCTGTACTTATTTCTCTATCTCCCATCCCTATCAACTGCCCGACCCTCCTACTGCCCATACACCAAGACAAATTTACAGTAGCCAATTGTCCAACCAATCAGCATGTTTGGAAGTGGGAGAAATCCCAAGCTATCACGGAAAATATGCGCACTCCACGGAGTACTGGAGGTCAGGATTGTGGACAGCCGCTTTTATTGGCTGTCTGCAGCCACTGAACGCGCTACGATGCTGTTGCACATGTGCGAGTCCCCGTGAAGCTTGCTAGTTGAAAAGGAGACAGAGCTTGGTTGGTGGCGGACACCATTTTCCAGAGGCTCCTGTTATACATTGTATTGTTGAATATAACAGTAAAGTATTCGTCAGAGGTTTGCTGTTTTCTGTGTGGTTATTTGATGCATCAACAAACATGTTTGTTGGGCGCTACCAGTTTCCCCAATAATCACGAAGACAAAGACTGAGGTGAACGATAGGCTTTTTATACAAGAGACTGCTGGCCCGGGTCAAGGCTAGGGAAAATGAGGAGAGGGAGAGGGTACTCAACCTTTTTGGCCTGGGTCACATGGGAGGAGACTAGGGAGGAGTTAAGGAGAGGATGTCATCAGGAATGGTCACCCCCTCTTTTTAAATAGAAACCATCGGGAACAAACAGAGAACCGGGGGAGAGAAAATAAAACAGACGAGAAGGTGGACGCTCCCTCCGACTAGAGGTTTAGTTGCACAGGTGGCCTCCTTCTGCCTGACTGCCAAGGGACTGGCACGTCTGTGCGGTACTCTTCCGGAGAAGAGGCCGTCGGGGGAGAGTCCGAGGCAGGAACCGTCAGGGTGGGGGTGCTGGCGGGGGACTCCCGGGGTAATGGGAGGGGTCTGCTGCCTCACGGGGGGTAGATTCCTGGACGTCCGGTGGTGAGGCAGGCGGCTCGGACTCCAGGGTCGAGCTCTAGTGCAGCACGATTGGATCCTCAGCGTTGTTGGTGGCCGGCAAGGCAGTTTCAGGGTCTCCAGCCCTTGCCAGGTCTCATATCGGCACAGTGTCCTCGTGGCCATCAGGGTACCTCACCAATGCGTATTGGCGGTTGGTATGTATGAGGTGCACTGCTTCCACCAGTGGGTCCGTCTTATGGCCCTTGACGTGCTTCCGTAGCAGAACCGGCCCTGGGGTTGCCAACCAGGGAGGGATGGAAGAACCATTCGCCAATCTCCTCGGGAAAGCAAAGAGGTGTTCATGCCGTGAAGAGCAAAACGTCCTGCCAGTGGGACACTGGCATATTCTTAGACCTGAGGGCTAGGAGCACTGCCTTCCAGACGGTGCCATTCTTCCTTTCCACCTGGCCATTACCCCTGGGGTTATAACTGGTGGTCCTGCTGGTGGATATGCCTCTGGCTAGGAAGTACTGTCACAGCTCCTCAATCATGAACGAGGACCCCTCTTACTATGAATATAGTCGGGGTACCTGAACAGGGTGAAGATGCTGCATAGCGCCTTAATAACTGTCGTCGAGGTCATATCTGGGCAGGGAATAACAGGGGAACCTGGAGAATTCGTCCACCGCTGTCAGGAAGTAAGGGTTTGTATTGGAGGTTGGGAGGGGGCCCTTGAAATTGACATCGAGTCATTCGGAGGAGCATGTGGCCTTAATGAGGTGTGCTTTTTCTGGCCAGTAGAACTGTGGCTTACACTCAGCGCAGATCTAGCAGCGTCTGGTCGTGGACTGGACGTCCTCAATGGAGTACAGGAGGTCCCGAGTCCTAACGAAATGGTACAGCCTTGTGACTCCGGGGTGGCACAGATTATCATGCAGGGCCTGGAGACGGTCAAGATGTGCAATGGCGGACATCCCTTGTGATAAGGCATCTGGGGGAATTGTTGAGTTTACCCG
Source organism: Narcine bancroftii (assembly GCF_036971445.1). NCBI lineage: Eukaryota > Metazoa > Chordata > Chondrichthyes > Torpediniformes > Narcinidae > Narcine > Narcine bancroftii. The sequence continues at coordinate 227,084,037 of NC_091470.1, read as the reverse complement.
GCCGATACAAGATATCATTATAGGTGGATAACTTGATCCTCCACCTCAGAATCTGGTCATTTTTGATTTTTACCCCACTGTTTTGTATTGAACATGAAGGCAACTGCCCTCTGGTCAATCAGTAGGGTAAACCTTTTACCGGCCAGGGGCGCACCACCTCAATTATTGCTTGTGCCACCTCCTCGATGGAGGAATGCCGTATTTCGGAACCGTGCAAGGTGCGGGAAAAAAACGCTATTGGCCTGCCTGCCTGGTTTAATGTGGCGGCCAGTGTGAAGTCTGAGGCATCACTCTCCACCTGGAAGGGGATGGATTCATCCATGGCATGCATCATGGCCTTTGCGATGTCTTCTCGCATCTGGTGAAAAGCAGCCTGGGCTTCCGCCGATAATGGTAAGGTTGTGGACTTAATCAGGGGGTGGGCTTTATTGGCATAGTTGGGCACCCATTGTGCGAAGTAGGAAAACAGCCCCAGGCACCTCTTCAGTGCCTTTAGGGTGTTTGGGACTGGGAGCTCCATGAGAGGACACATGCGGTCAGGGTCAGGGTCCGGGGCAATGATACCGTGTGCCACAACCTATCCGAAGAGGGCCAGCTGGTCTGTATTAAGCACACACTTGTCCTTATTGTACATCAAGTTGAGGGACTTGGCCGCACGTAAGAAGTTGGCGAGGTTAGCGACGTGGTCCGACTGGTCGTGGTCGCAGATGGTGACATTGTCGAGATGTGTGAACCTTGCCGTCAGCTTGTGGTCCTCCACCATTACGGCCCATTACCCTCTGAAAAGCAGAGACACCGTTAGTCACATCAAAAGGCACCCGCAGGAAGTGGAATAGTTTTCCGTCGGCCTCGAATCCCATGTAGATTCAATCGCTCGGACGGAGGGGGAGTTGATGGTAAGCAAACTTGAGGTCAATGGTCAAAAAAACTGTATTGCGCGATCTTATTGACTAAGTCGGCTATCCGGGGTAGCGGGTACGTGTCCAACTGGGTGAAGCGGTCGATGGTTTGACTATAGTTGATCAGCATCTGGGGCTTGCCCGCCCCTCTGACCACGAGGACCTGCGCCCTCCAGGGACTGGTGCTAGGGGCTATGATCCCCTCCACCAGGAGTTGTTGAACCTCAGCCCAGATAAACTGCATAATCCTCTGTGCTATAGCGCCTACTCTTGGTGGTGATCGGTTTGCCATCCGGGGTAATGTTTGCGAATAATGACGGAGGGGCCAACCATAATGTGGTGAGACCACACGATGGTGCTGGAGACTGGGTGCTTGGTTGGGGGTGGGCGTCTGAGAGCTGGGGGTTGTGGACGGTCAGCAGTTGGGGGCCTCCGAATGCCATCATCACACTCTTGAACTGACTCTGGAAGTCGAGGCCCAGGAGGATCGGCGCGCAGAGCTGAGCATAATCAACAATACAAAATCATTGTAATGCTCCTACCCCCACCATTAGAGATGCTACACAATATCCCTGGATACAAGTCTGTTGGTCCTTCACTGCCATTGATACCGCTCCGGTTATCGGCCTGACAGGATGGGAGAGTCTGCGGACCACTTCGGGGTGGACAAAATTTTTGGTACTGCCGCTATCGAAAAGGCAGTTTGTCTTATGCCCATTCACCTCGATCTGCATCACGGAGTTCAAGATTGGGTGAGGGCTGGCTTGGTTCAGCATTACCGATGCCAGGACAGGCATCTCTTCGTCATCGTCAGTGGGGAGGCCTGCCCAAGAGGGCAATCTCCATGTTGACCAAGCTGCCCTCGTTGGAGAAGAAGGAGGAAGTGGAGTCGAGGCGGGCAGAAGTGACATCATCAGTGTGGTAGGTTGCGGTGTAGAGGTTGGGAGTGGTAGCAGATAAGATAGTGACCTCTCACCGCACACGCAGTCGACACCAGAAGTTCCTCTGGCACACGCCGCGCTGCTCCTGAAAGGGGTCTGGAGCTGAGACTTTCTGGTAATGGCCCTTTTTCCCGCAGCCCGAGCATGTGGCTCCTCTCGCGGGGCAGAGGCGTCTCGTGTGCCTGGCCTGCCCGCAGAAGTTGCACCTTGACGATGCAGATGGCGTTACTGCAGCGGTGTCTACCTCTAGCTGTTCGGGGTGCAACACCTTCTCCATTACTGGAGACCTTCAAATTCTTGTATAATAAATTGTTGGGCGCTACCAGTTGCCCCAATAATCACGAAGACAAAGACTGAGGGGAACGATAGGCTTATTATACAAGAGACTGCTGGCCCGGGTCAAGGCTCGGAAAATGAAGAGAGGGAGAGGTGACTCGACCTTTATGGCCTGGGTCACATGGGAGGAGACAAAGGAGGAGTCGAGGAGAGGATGTCATCAAGAGGGCGGGCCAGCCTGTACACACAACCCTATCACTACAACATTGTCAGAAGTCTAAACCAGAAGCGTTCAAGTGAAAAGTGAGTAACCAATGCTATGTTTGCAACACACTTATGACTGCACCATAATGGCAGACGAATTCAGAAGGCCTGACCCGCTCATGTTTGAAGGCAATGTGGCAGGGAATTGGCGTGTATTCAAATAAAAATATGACATTTTCATTGCAGCAGCGCATAATGATAAGTTTGCCCAAGTCAAAGCGTACATTTTACTAAATTTAGCGGGCTCCGAGGCCATCGAAAGGGAAAGGTCATTCATATATGCAAACAAGGTGCGTGAAGGGGGAATCGTTATTAACCCTGCTGAGTCAGGAGAGGACCCTGAGTGTTTAAAAAGAAAATTTCAAGAAATGTGCAATCCACAAAAGAACATACCCCTGGAAAGGTACTGATGGTAATGATCAGCCATGATCTAAAATGGCAGTGCTGGCCCGACGGGCCAAATGGCCTACTCCAGCTCCTATTGTCTATTGTCTATTGTCTATAACGATGGAAAGGCACAGATTTAATACCAGAAACCAGAAGCCTGGCAAGTCGATTCAATCGTATGTCAGTGACCTAAAAATCAGGGCAAGGACCTGTGACTTTGGAGGACTCTGTGATGAGTTGATAGTCTGTGGCATCTGCGATGAAAGCATGAGAAAGCCAATGCTGCGTGATAATAAACTAACGCTTACAAAGGCCATTTCCACTTGTCTGGCTTACAAAACCAGGGAAGAGAACAGCAGAAAGCTAGCCCCTCCGCAGCAGCAAGGCATGAGCATAGACGCAGTCCAGGCAGGACCTGCGAACAGGCAGTGCCCGGAAGCCAGAAGAAGACTAAGCCAACCAAGCTTTGACACGTTCTCTCCCAGGATGGAGTGTGGCAACTGTGGCAGCAGCCATGTGGCAAGAGAAGAGATGTGCCCGGCATTCGGCCAGCAGTGCAGAGCGTGCTGGAAAAGGAATCATTTCAGTAGATGCTGCTGAGCCAGGCAGCAACTCACCCCGAGACCCAGATACAGAAGGATGATTAACCAATTGGAAGCTGAGCAAGGACAAATCAGTGGCCTACGCATCCAGGTCACTCACCACCACGGAGACCTGATATGCCCAAATAGAGAAGGAGTTGGCAGTAGTTTTCACTTGCTCAAAATTTAATGACTATATTTGTGGTAGACCAGTGACCATAGAAACAGATCACTTACCTCTGGTCACAATTCTAAAAAAGCCAATCCATGCGGCTCCTGCACAATTACAGAGGATGATGCTCAGGCTTCAGAAATACAACCTGACTTTAGTCTACAAGTTCGGAAAGGAAATGCACTCAGCCAATGTGGTATCTCGTGCTCCCAGAAAATGCGCGATGCAATGAGCTGAGGAAGAGGACACGTTTGATATAATGACAGTAATGCACTTCTCCTCCTTCCGGTTGGATGATCTGAGACAGTACACAGCTGAAGACACAACTTTGAGGACCCTGAGCACTTTTATCAAGGGTGGCTGGCTTGACAAGCAGCGCAGCCTATCATCTGAAGTGCAACCCTACTTCCCTTTCCGGGATGAATTATTCATCAATAATGGTATCATAATGAAAGGCCTCAGAGCAGTAGTTCTGAGTTCACTGCAAAACATTTATGTCAACATCCTGCACAGAGGGCACCCAGGGGCAGAATCAACCAAACGCAGGGCTAGAGACATTTTTTTGGCCAGGGATGACCAAGAACATAGACCAGGATGTACAAGCTTGCTCGGGGTGCAATAGGACCAGACCGTACCAACAGAAGAGCCGCTGCAGCTTCACGTGATGCTGGACCTCCCCTGGTCAACCATGGCGGCAGACATCTTCGAATGGCATGGTCAACAGTTTTGATTCTTATCGATTCATACACTGGATAGTTTGAGAGAGACCTTTTGCCCAATGTCACCTCGTCAGCAGTCACTAAAAGTTAAAGAGACATTTTTCAGTGCATGGGACCCCTCACACTCTGCTGTCGGACAATGGCACCCAGTTCACCAGTGAGAAATTCAGACACTTTGCAACAACATGGGATTTTAACCACATCACTCGCAGCCTGGAGTACCCACAGTCAAACAGGTTGGCTGAAAGAGCTGTGAGGAGCACGAAGCAACTCACGGAGAAGTCCCACCAGGAAAATATGGATGTGTTCCTAAACTTGCTGAACCTAAGGAACATTCCTGGCGACACCATATTGGGTTCTCCAGCACAATGACTCATCTCCAGGCAGACACGGACGACTCTGCCTGTGGCAAGGAGACGCTTGGAGTCTCAGCTAAAGAACCTGCAAGAAATTAAATCCTAACTGCTGAACAGGAGGTTAACATAGAAAAGGTGCTATGACAGAAGCAGCTGGCTGCTTGTGCCATTAGCAGAAGGGGAAGTCATAAGCATGCAGACTCCACAGGGCTATGACCACATGGGCATAGTCGAAAGTAGCTGCCAGGAGCCCAGGTCATACCTGGTAAATTCAGAAGGAAGGATGCATCAGAGAAACTGTCGACACATCTTATCCATAAGGGAGCCACCTCAATCCCTATGGGATGTGCACATTGTACTTGAGTTCCAAAACTATATTTGGTCTGTGTTGGGTACTTGCATGTAAGAATAGTTGTTGTTCAAAGAATTAAGATACACAGTAAAGGTCAGGGCTGAAAAAAGGATATTGATCAAAGCAATTCTTCATCAACATTCAGTTTTCCTTATCCAGTCAAGACTACATTGTGAATAGTGAATGCAATGTAGTACATTAGAGAAAGATGGTTGTATTTTGGAGTATTTGAGGTCCTGTGTACTGGTCAAGGGAAGAAGGATGTGAAAAAGCAAGATTACTGCATACTCTAAATTGTTTGTTAGTATCTGTATTGTGTTTATGGTCTGTTTTCATGCTTTAATTATTGATGGGCAATGCCATTTCTCTGTTGTGTTGCTGGTTTGAGACGATAGGATAGAACTCAAAGGCAGGTTGCCAATCTGTTGTCTGTCTGCCAACTGTGGCCGAGCTTGTCTTGAGCTTCCAGGCTTGCTCGGCCAAATGTGGATGGCCAGGACAAGTTGGGGATCAGATGCAGGCATGTGTTCTGTCTGTTCTGCTACTGAACATGCCATTCAATCCAGCCACAGAGCACTGAGGTGCTGAGGAGAGAGTCTGGATGCATTTTGTGTCCAGCCCCTAGAATTCACAATGGCTGGGGAATGACTCGTGGCAGGCAGAAGAGTGGTGGAGTGGTGATCTATTCATGGGAACAGGGTTGCTGAGCCTGTGTAAAAGGAAAAATATGGAATGTTTTTAATTGATTAGTGGTCATTCCTAATTATTTTTGTTGTTCCCTGATGATCAGTGATATTTAGATAGTTCAAAAAGCTTTGAGGACAAGCTTCATATCAGGAAAAGTAAAGGCTGGTGGTGAGTCCAGCAAAGTCTGTCCCTGTCATTTAATCATGAACTGATCCATTTTCTCACTCAGCCCCATCCCACTGCCCGGCCTTCTCCCCATAACCTTTGATGCCCTGGCTCATCAGGAACCTATCAGTCTCTCACTTAAATACACCCAATGACCTGGCCTCCACAATAAATTGCACAGATTTACCAACCTCTGGCTAAAGAAATTCCTCCGCATCTATGTTCCAAGTGGACGCCCTTCAATCCTGAAGTTGTGCCCTCTTGTCCTAGATTCTCCCATCATGGGAAACATCTACTCTGTCCACACCTTTCAATATTCAAAATGTTTCAAAAGCTTCTTTGGCAAAACTTTACTGGACCAGTTTTATTTGAAATTTCTTTATAGTTGGACTGGAGCTACAGAAACCAATCAATGGAAGAGGTCAAGTTTATTGTCCCATTAGACCTGATACAGTGAGATGGGGTTTTCCAGAGGAAATCCAGCAAACCAACTCTAACTTTCCTAGAACCATTCAAAATAGCAAGGCGAGAGGACAATTATAGAACATAGGGTTATAATGAGAAAGATCAATTCATCCATAGCATGGGAGCACTAATTGGTTTGACAAAGCATGGAATGTCCATTCAGCTGGTGAGCTTTTGCCATCCTCCACTTTACTCAAATTCATAAAATTGTAAAACACTAAATTCTGCAGACACCGTAACTGAAGTAAAAACACACCACGTCAATTCTGTGCCCCATTCCCGTGCTGACATGTCTGTCCATGGTCTCATTTACTGTCAAACCAAGGCCACCAGTAAATTGAGGGAGCAACATTTAATTTTCCGTCTGGGCACTCTCTAACCGGATGGCATTAATGTTGACCTCTCCGGTTTCTGCTCGACCATTCCACGTTCGTCCTCTCTTTCCTTTCCCTCTGTCTTTTCCTCCAGCTCTCCACTCTCCTCCTTCTCCTTTCACAAAGCCTTCCCCCTGTTTTCTGTTGTGCCCTCACACCCTCATCCACTTATTACCTCCTGCCCCTCTCCCCTCCTCCACCATTTTGTTTGGGCATCTGCCTACATTTCTCTCATGTGTTAATGAAGGGCTCAAGCCTGAAACATTAGTTATGTATCTTTATTTTTGCTATATAAAGTACACTATTTGGTCTACTGAGTTTTTTGGCATTGTGTTTTTTTTTACTTCATAAAATTGTTTCTTATTTGCTCCCATGAGCTTTTAGCGTGGCAGTAAGCATATAATCCAGCTCTCTGGCAGGTACTTCAACTATGGCTATTTTTGCCTGCTGACCTATTCCTTAAAAACATTGTAAAATGTTCTTAAACTCTTTGTTTAGGTATTTGGTTTTCACAATATTTGTTCTTGCCACATTACCTGACCCTAAAAAAAACCTGATTTTGCTTAGGTTTCACGTGAATATTTCCAAGTACAAGTTTCTAATTGAATCGGGTGTATATCGTGATAAAAGTAAAGACATAGAAATGTTTGAAAAACTCAACAGGTTTCGCAGCATCTAAGGGGGGAAGGGAGGGGTAAAAATAAATAATCTATGTTTCAGGCCTGAACCCCTCTTCAAGGTGGGAATGTTGTGATCTTTATTTTGAGATTTTTCTGCATAGGGAAATTCTTTAACATAATTGGCTGCTCAGACCTCTTGATGTCATCACAGCTGCTGGATGCAGGCATCCCATTGAACTGCTGGACATCAGCAGACTTCTCTCATGCTCCCCCACACCTTGATGAAGGGGTCAAGCCCGAAACGTTGGGGATGTACCTTTATACCTTTGCTACATAAAGGCACTGTTAGACCTGCTGAATTTCTCCAGCATTTGTGTTCTTTTTTTTCCACTTAATCTTTGTGGGCACCTGCTGTACTAGAAAGGCCTGCTGAATTAAATTCTGGGTTAATGAACCCCTGGAAACTGTTCAGTTTAACAGTTTAAATAAGTATTTACTGACCAACTCTTTATTTTTAACTTTTCTATGCAGTTTCAAAGTCATGGCCAAAAGGTAAGAAATGGCAGAACCCTTATTATTACTGCCTTGATTTTCTGACACTGCTTCGTTGGTATTTTCTGTGCTGAGTGACTGATAACCATGAAAAGCTGATCTCCCACCTTGCTTCTTACAAGATTTGAGTGCAGTTCTGGTTACCCAGCTGTGGGAACAGTCATTAAGTTGAAAAAGGTATATATTTTTAAAAAATCACGAGAATGTTAGCAAATCTATAAGGAGGGGCTAGGAGACACAGGTTTATAAAATTATGAGGGGCTCATTGTTTCTTTCCCAGCCTAAAGGAGTCTAAAACGAAAGGGCATAGGTTTAAAGTGAGAGGAAAGATTCTAAAGGTACCAGAGCGGCAACTTTTTCAGAGGGTGGTAGGCATGTGAAATGAGCTGTCAGAGGTGGTAGAGGCAGGTGTAATTACACCATCAGAGGGGGTAACACAGCAATGCGTGTCTATAACATTTTTGTGCAGTTTCAGTAGAAATCTATTTTTTTTATAAAAAATATCCCTGTAGTTATAACAACAAAAGCATTTTTTTTGTAACCCCAGCTTACATGTACAAGGCTCATTTACTTTTTGATCCTTTTAATGTGCTCCGGTCAGAGCTGTCATTATTACCCAATTACAATGATACTTCAAATCACATGGTTTCGGCGGCACGCGCTGTTGACTTTGCTGCTTTTGTCAAATGTTCTGGTGTTTTAGCTACAATATTGTGGTAATTAGTATTTGTAAACCTATATTAATCACTTTTTTGAGTATGTAACAATAAAGTCTAATGTTAAAATCAACATAATTTAAACGTAAACATTCTTATTTTGAATTCTTACCGAATTTTCACTTTAGTCACATGAAACTGTAAATGTAAATACTTTTAGGTTGTGCGCCCAATATTGCAATTTAAAGGTGTAATTTTAATGTTGCTAGTTTATCTCACTACTATTGCCATTACATTCAGTGATATACAGGAATTAAGATTTATGAATAATATTAGTACAACAAAACTTTACTAAGGTCTAGTACGGGAGGAGGTCCACGGGGTAGTGGGGGGGGGGACTCCATGAGTTACTGCACTGGGTGACACCAACCCTAGTAACACCACTGTAAATTAAGTATACTCTGTATTACATTGGGGGCGTGGCAAGATGGCGTAAGGAACAGACGTGCCTTCCAGTCCTCTCATGACTCTGATTTATTGTTTTGTTTTTAAGTGCCCGTTAAAATTCTTTGAAAAGTTTAAAAATAGTAAGAGAAGTTGAATTAATGCCTAATGGTACATTTGTTAAAAAAAGTAAAAGAAAACACCAACAGATTGTTAAAAATTTACATTTCTCGAAATTATCTGAGCCTACCTGTTTACAAGAAGCCAGGACTCAGCGTGGAATGGATCCAGGAGAAGAAGCACAGGATTCGGCATTGGAGCTCCGCTCTGTACCGGTAGGGCTCTCTAAAGATGGCACTCGGCAGCCTTTAGAACAAAGGGCTGGCCGGGTGTGTGTATTTCAAACAACAACCGCTGTGAGCGCTGTCACCGAGACTTTGACAGCTGAATTAGCTGGGGCGCCGCCAGCTGGAGAGTTAAAGAGCCGACCTCCGATTGATATAGCGGTGGCGCTGCAAAATGCACCACCAGTCATGACATTTTCCCCAGGTATGGATATAATGGAAGCTTTTGATGACATATGGCTTAAGGATAAGGATAACCCTGACTATCAGCCTCCTGATGTTGCTGAGGGGGCTGTGGCAGGAGTTTCTACACGGAGCCATACTGCAAGATAGGCTGCTAAACCAAGGGAAGGGACAGAAGACCCTTTGGTTTCTCAGAAACAGCAGGATCCTACCATGTCTGAATCTACTTTTGCTGATATGATTGTTAAGAATCTTGAATTTAAGATATATTCTTCAATGAAACAGCTCGGTAGCTCTATGACCCACATCCATTCTAAGCTTAATGAATTGGTGAATATCAATACTCAACAGATGGCTGACTATGGAGCATTTAAACTTGAAACCACTGAAAGACTTGATATGTGTGATCAAGGTTTAGTTGATGTACAAGATCAACTGCAAGATGTAAACAAAACAATTGAAACATTGCAGATTCAGAATAAAAATCTAGCAAAAAAAGTTGATTATTTGGAGAACCAATCTAGACGGAACAATGTAAAAATTGTTGGTTTGCCAGAAGATATAGAAGGGCAGATCCAAGAAAATTCTTTACCGAATGGATTCCACGAGTATTAGGGCAAGATAAGTTCCCTGAAGGTTTAATATTGGAACGTGCTCACAGAGCTTTAAGAAGGAAACCTTTTTCAGGACAGAATCCGAGACCTGTTCTGGTCCGTTGTTTAAATTATTGTGATAGAGAGACAGTTTTACGTGTGGGTATTAGAAACGCTCAGCAAAATAGATGTCCTTTGATGGTCCAGAATAATCGTGTTTTTTTTTATCCGGATCTGAGTCAAGAAATTATGTTTCAACGACGTGAATTTAATTCTGTGAAAGTTGTTGTGGAAAAAAGGATACAAGGCAACTTTTAGGTACCCTGCGGTATTGAAGATTTTTCAGGATGGATATCAGCCAAAGTTTTTTGATAATCCTAAAGAAGCTATGGACTTTGCTCAATCTTTACCGATCACGCAATTTCAAGAACGACGTAGTCCTCCTCGGTCTCTAAAGAGAGTGGAGATACAAGATGGGAATCAGATTCCAAGAAGAAATGGAAACAATGGTGGTCGAAGTGATAAAGTTGATTAAAAAAATAATACATCTTTTTTTTAATTTTATTTTTGGAAGATCTTAGTCATTGATGATAGTTTAATATGAAATGGGAGTTGGGAGAGGGAACTGGGTGGGCACTATTTTCCAGAAGTCGTCAGCTACGTGTGAGTTATCTCTCACCCAGTATTTTGTGGGAGTTACCGCATTGTGCGGTTTAAACAGGAGGAGGTAGTAGTAACCTCCTGCCTGTTTTTTTTTCTTAATTTTTGGGTTAAGGAGTGAAGTTTTTTTTATTACTTTTTTTTAAATAAATTTTTTTTCTTTTTTTTTATTTGTTTTTGATTGTCGTTTTAAGAGGGAATAAGAGGAAGGATTTCTTTTCTTTTGGGGGGGTTCTTTTCTTTTTTTTCTTTCTTTTTTTTTCTTGTGTTGAGTTGTTGTAAGGAATATCTAAATTGAAGTTTGCTTCTTTTAATGTCCAGGGTTTAAATAATCCCATTAAGCGTAAGAAAGTACTTGCTTACTTAAAAAAATTAAAAGTTGATGTGGCTTTTTTACAGGAAACTCATTTGACAGATAAGGAACATTTGAAACTCAAACGTGAATGGGTTGGACAAGTTTTAAAAAAAAACTCTGTATTACATTGAATAAAAATTATGGTGGCACTGCCACTGGTGGAGAGCAGGGAGCAAAGACACAGCACTCCTCCACAAGGTTCTACCACCCAGACCAACTACTGAATGCTCCACATAAGCTTTAAATGGCCTGTAAAAGGAGCCGACAGCATTTTATTTTAAAATCCTGCGACCGTGGGGATTGGGCCTGTTTTCGGCAGTGGGCATCAAGGAGTTCAGACAGCGGGGAAGCAGAGGACTGGTGCAGGGCATCAGTAAATGGGGAGACCACCCCCCGTGAGAGGAGAAGCAGAGGAGATGACCCTACGACCAAGGCTGCAGATCAGTGAAGGGTTCGGTGGCTGAAGAACACACGGGGGTGGGGGGAGCTGTTGGTGACTTGAGGCAAGGGACCCACACAGGCTGATGACTTACAGTCAAAGGATTCACACCAGGTTGTGGACTGCTGGAGACTGGCTCAAGACCAGCTGAAGGGTTACCAGTAATCTGAATGCGAGAGGGTGCTGAGGGCTGGAGGAGATCCTGAGGGGCCTCGGGCGCTGGAGTCTCCCTGATTGTGTTAGGGTTTTGGATCTGGATCTTGGGTGGCCGATGGTTTGGACTGAAGTCTGTGGCTGCAGAGGCTGCGGGAGTGCTGGAGGTGAATCCATGGGCACTTAATGACCTGAAGGGACTCTCTTTCTCTGACAGTAAGGGGCTTTTATTTCAGATTTACATTCCTGCACTAATCCCACTGATTCCATTAGTGCATTAAAAATCTATCCTGAAGATAAACAGTGACTAAATATCCGCAGCCCTAGTGCGCTTAGAATTTCAAGGGACGATGACACATCTTCTCATCTCTGATATGAATTGCTGACTCCTTATTTTGAGTCTTTGGTTCAAAATCAGAATCAGAATTTGTAATGAGCATGTCATGAAATTGGTTGTTTTGCAGCAGTATTACAGGTGCAAATATTAATTACAGGTGCAAATATTAAAACTATAAATTACATTTAAAGATAAATTAGTGCAAAGAGAAAGTGAGATGGTGTCTTTGGATGATTGTCTATTCAAAAATCTGAAAGCAGAGGGGGAGAAGCTGCCCTTGTGCCATTGGGAGCTTGTCTTCAGGCTCCTGCACCTCCCTCCTGATGGTAGCAGTGTGAAGAGGGCATGGCCTGGGTGGCGAGGGTCCTAAGGAGATGGGGCTGCTTTTTTGTAGATCAGGGGTGTCAAACTCAAAATCATGGAGGGCCAAAATTAAAAACGTGGACTAAGTCGAGGGCCGAACTAAATATTTATTGAAAATTTTCAACAACATCTGCATGTTTTCTCTTCTTTCAACATATGTAATGTTAAACTTTAGGATATAAGTTTAGGAGGATAATGTTACAGGTCAGGAGTAGGTAGCTCAAGTTCATCCTTTGCTTGACCTGAGGGAAACCTATTTGGTCGTGGCGACCGGGAGAAGTGCGCTCACGCTGTGGAAGGGCCATCTGGTGCCAGTCGCGCGGGGCTCGCACTGCCCGGGGCTCGCACTGCCCGGGGGCCTTGCACAGCCTGCCATGTCCGTCGCGCCGACAGGAAATCACAGGCGCTCGCCCATCCGCCGCACCGCTCGACAGGTGGGAGAAGTGACTGGTTGTGCGGGGAGCCTTCCAACCGGCTTGCCAGCTGATGACATCGACAGACTTCTCGTGTTACAATTTCTCGTGTTACAATGGGGAAGGATGTGCAATGAAGGGGGAGGATGGTGGGGGTGACATTACCAAAAAACAGCATCAGCTCTCGCTGCAGGGCGGGCCACCTCTAATTCATTTTTGAAATGATCTTGCGGGCCAAATATAATTATGGCCCGTGGGCCAGAGTTTGACGTGTGTGTTGTAGATGTCCTTGATGGGATGCCCATGATGGCTCTGGCTGAGGACAACTCACTGTAGCCTCTTCCTGTCATGTGCCTCGATACTAAACAATGATGCAATCAGTCAGAACACCTTCAGCCAGGGGAGATAGCAACTCTACACTGACCCTGTTAAGCCTCTTCAAAATGCTGTACGTATCAACGAGGTTACCCCTCCTAAATCTTTGGGACTAGAGATCTGGTGTTTAATCAACATTAAAAGTTTGCTTCTTCAATCTGTAGTTTACAGTCCCAGAATTGTTTTATTTTGTTCTCTCTTCCCTCTGTCTCCTTAATATATCTGCTCCAAATGGATCAGCTGTCAATAGAAAGCCTTGACCACCTTTTCCCAGCTGGTCCCACATCACCACCTAGGTCATGTGCTCTTTCCTGGACTCTGCTCCATCAGCCCCTTTGCTTTCTTACCCCTTTCCCTACAGTATCAGACAGATTTGTTATTGACTTCTCTCAGATCTCATGACAAATCATCAAAACAATCGCAAACTCTGTTTTCCACTTTTCAGAAGCTGTCAGATCTACTGAGTGTTTCCAGCTTTGCTTTTTATTTCGGGTTTCCAACATCTGCAGTTCTTTTGCTTCTTGGCTCTTTTGTTGAAACCTGTGGATTTATTGTCCAGTTCCTGTATTTGCCATCTCTTGCTAATTTTTTTCCCCAGTTTCCTTGCCCCCTCTATTGTTACATTGATTTTCCCTGCACAGATTTTTTTTATTTTAAGAGTGCAGAGAAGATTTACTAGGATGTTGCCTGGACTTCAGGAACTGAGATAAAAGGAAAGCTTAAACCAGTTAGGACTTTATTCCCTGGAGTGTAGAAGAATGAGGGGAGATTTAAAATTATGAGGGGGATAGACAGAGTAAATGTATATCACTTTTTCTGCTGAGAGTAGGTGAGATACAAGCCAGATGACATGGGTTAAGGGTGAAAGGGAAAAAGTTTCGGGGGAACTTCTTCACACAGAGTGGTGGGAGTGTTGAAGTGATGAATGTGGGCTCAATTTTAACATTTAAGAAGAATTTGGACAGGTACATGGATGGTGGCAATATAGAGGCCTATGGAGTGGATGTAGATCAGTGGGACTTGGCAGAATAAAGGGTCAGCACAGACTAGAAAGACTGAAGGGGCTTGTTTCTGTGCTGTAATGTTCTATGTAAAATTTAAGTGGAAACTACTTCACCAAGAACAACGTTCAGTACAAAATAAGGACATAGACCCTAACCATTGACAGTGTTCAATTTAGATCACTGCTGGGTCAAGGTAAATTATTTACTTTTCTAAGGGAATATTTTACTTCCTATATTTTCCTCTGACCCAAAGGAATTGCATGTCAGGCCATTCTGCGCAACCATTCAATGTTAGCATTTATGTTCCACTCGAGTCCCCTCTTGTTTCCTTAGCTAGTTCTATTACAAAAATTGTCTGTTTCATTTTCCTTCATTCACTTTTATGGCTTTCTTTTCCCACTTGGGTAATGTCAGGTCAGATACTATTTATTATCATGTAATAAAGCAAATGTAATATGATAGGAAACCTTCAGCACCCAAAGCCCTTTGGGAAACCTCCCTGCCCTCAGTATCCTCTTGAATCCCAGTTCCGATACCTGGTTCTCATGAGCCATTCTCCAGAAGCCTGCTGTATGATGTGTGTCCTTTCACTTCATCGCCATTGGCCCACAGCCTGTGTAAGTTCTTTGCCCACAAGTTACCAACAGCTTGCTGCCTGTGAGTGTCCTTCAACCATGGAGCCCCTCACTGGTCCGCCACCATTGTGTCTCTCCTTAGAGTCTGCTTCTCCTTCTCAATGGGGGTGGGGGGGGGGAAGGATGCCGTTACTGGTGCCCTTCACCAATCCGCTGCTCCCCGGAGTCTGAAACTCTCTGAAAACTCTCCGCTGCCAAACACAGGCACTGCCATCTTGGGCACAGACACCGCAGTAGCAGGATTTTAAATAAAACACTGTCAGCTCCTTTAACAAGTTGTTCAAAGCCTGTACGGAGCTGTTGGCAATAGGACTGAATGGAAGTCTCTGCAGGGGAGCATTGTATCTCAGCTTCCCACCCTTCCGGCTCTGCACCAGAGGCTTCGCTGCCATTACACCAGCTCCGGCAGTGCCATCATTTTGTGCAAAAGAACTATTCTGCAAAACTAGAAAGAAGTTTCTTGGAAAATGCCATTTGATTATTGATTTAAAAAAAAAGAAAATGGTGTAAGCAGGTCACGCAATATTATTTGAAAGCAAACAATGTTTCAAGTCCAGGGCCCTTCATCACCAAGTATGTCAAATCTACCTTGAAATATACATAAAGGGGGGATCCGGTCACGTGATGGAGTAGTGGCCGGTTGGGGAACTCCAGCCCTCTCCAGAAAAGTTTAAAAAAAAACAGTGAAAAAACAAAGACACAAACACAAAAACCAAAATAAAGTGAAAATAAAGGTGTAGAGAAAATGGCAGCGAAAAAAGAAAAGCCAAAAGCAACGGGAAGAAGAGAAGAAGAAAGGACGTCGGAAGAAGAAGGTGAAGGCCTTACCTGTCCGAGGAGGCCCACCGCGAAGAGAGAAGCCCACTCCCTAAGGTCAGTTGAAGCCCCGAACTTAGGACTACAAAAATGGCTCACAGAGCCAAACAAAAGTGCGCAAGACAAAAATAACACTGACGGGAGGGGGGACCAGCTGATGAGTCGATCTCCACAGCTGAAATTGACAGCCACAACAAAGCAGCAAGAGGAAAACATAGAAAATAACGAGAGCAAGAAAGAAGAGAGTAAAAAGAAATCAAAGAAACAACAGATGACCAACCCAGAGGAAGAAGACCAGCAGCAAGACACTTCTAATAAAAATAAGAAGACCAAAAATACCCAACAAAATAAAACAAACAAATCAACAAGAAAACCAGAAGAGACAGAGGTAAAGGACACAGATCCTGGAATGGACTCAGAAGAAGAGGAAGAACACAGAGAAATGGAAGATGAAGGGAAGGGCAAGACAATGGTTATATATATTTTTAAAGAATATATGAAATTAGTAAAAGAATGGCAGTCACATGAATTCAGTGAAATAAAAAGAAGAGTAAAAAGTACAGAAGAAAAAATGAATAGATTAGAGATGATCATGTCAGATATAGGAAAAAGAGTGGACAAGGTGGAAGAACGAGAAACAGCCGTAGAAATGGAAGTAGAGGACTTAAAAAAGAAATTAGAAGAATCTGATAAAAAAGTTAAAGAGACATAAGAGCTGTTAGCTCAGAAGATAGATATAATGGAAAATTATAATAGAAGAAACAATATAAAGATAATGGGCCTTAAGGAAGATGAAGAAGGCAAGAATATGAGAGAATTTATAAAAGAATGGATCCCCAGGGTCCTAGGAAGACCAGAATTACAGGAAGAAATGGAAATAGAAAGGGCACACAGAACATTAGCCCCTAAACCACAACCACAACAAAAACCAAGATCCATTCTAGTAAAATTCTTAAGATATACAACAAGAGAAAATATATTGGAGAAAGCAATGAGGAAAATAAGAGAAGACAAAAAACCACTGGAATACAAAGGTCAAAAAAAAATTTTCTATCCAGATATAAGTTTTGAACTGAAGAAGAGGAAGGAGTTTAATGCAGCAAAAACGATCCTATGAAAAAAAGGATATAAATTTATGCTAAAGTATCCAGCGATACTTAAAATAGTTATTCCAGGGCAGCAAAACAGACTATTCTTGGATCTGGAGGAAGCAAGAAAATTTGCAGAACAACTACAAAACAGACAGAGAGAGGAAGATATGTAACGAGAACAAAAATGACCACAAACTATATGTATGTGTGTATGTAGGTATATATATATATATATATATATATATATGTATGTATATGTATATATATAAAAAAAATATAGGTAAGAACTAAGAAGGGAAAGAAAAGGAACAAAGGAAGTATGGGGGGAATTAAGAGAGTGACCTTTGTTGTATATGAAAATTAAAATCTTTTCTGGGGGGAGCTGGGTGGGGAAGAGTTACGGTCATTGCAAAATCAGTTGACGCTTGCGAGTGAATTCACAAATCCAAATAGAAAGGGGAGATGTGGTTGCCCGACAAGGGATAAAGGGCAACTCAGGAAGGGGAGGGGATAGTGGGGTTAAAGGAATTTTAGATAGGAGAATAAGGGAAATGTTTTATGTTTTAGAAATGTTGTCTTATAAAGTGTTCAAAAAAAGAAAGCAGGAATGGATAAGAAGGAAAGGTGATGATGAGGAAATGGAAAGGAAAGATAAACAAAGTATGAAATGGCTATGTTGAACTATATGACTTTAAATATTAATGGAATACATAACCAAATCAAAAGGAAGAAACTGCTAAATTTACTGAAAAAATAAAAAATTGATATAGCATTCGTACAAGAAACACACTTAACTGAAGTGGAGCACAAGAAATTAAAGAGAGATTGGATAGGACTTGTAACAGCAGCGTCATATAATTCAAAAGCTAGAGGAGTAGCTATATTAATCAGTAAAAATGTACCAATCAAAATAGAAGAGTAATAGATCCAGCAGGGAGATATGTAATGATAAAATGTCAGATATATTCGGAGTTTTGGAATCGACTCAATGGATATTCACCTAACGAAGAAGATCAAAAATTTATGCAAGATATTTTTTTGGAGATAGCAGACACACAAGGGAACATACTAATAGGAGGGGATTTCAACCTTAATTTGGATTCAAACATGGATAAAACTGGGAAAAAAATTAACAGAAAGAACAAAGTAACCAAATTTATAATTAAATCGATGCAAGAAATGCAACTTTTGGATATATGGAGGAAACAACACCCAAAGGAAAAGGAATATTCATATTATTCGGGTAGACATAAAACATACTCAAGAATAGATGTATTCCTGTTATCAGCTCGCATGCAAGACAGAGTTAGGAAAACAGAATATAAAGCTAGACTATTATCGGACCACTCACCCATGATATTGACAATAGACATCCCACCAAGAATGTATAGATAGAGATTAAACTCCATGCTACTTAAAAGGCAGGATTTTAGAGAATTAATTGAATGACAAATTAAAATGTACTTTGAAATAAATACGGAATCAGTGACAGATAAGTTTATACTATGGGACGCAATGAAAGCTTTCATCAGAGGGCAAATAATAAGTTATGTAACCAAGATGAAGAAGGACTACAATCAGGAAACAGAGCAGTTGGAAAGGGAAATAGCAAATATAGAAAAAGAAGAGAATTGGCAGATAAAAAAATAAAATATGAAACACTACAAACATATAAGGTGGAGAAGAACATAATGAAGACAAAACAGAAATATTATGAACTAGGAGAAAAAACGCACAAAATTCTAGCGTGGCAGCTTAAGACAGAACAAACTAAGAGAATGGTATTAGCATGAAGGAAAAAAGACAAGCAAATCACATATAATCCAATGGAGATTAATGAAAACTTCAGAGAATTCTACGAACAATTATATCAAACTGAAAACTAAGGGAAAGAAGACAAAATAGATGAATTTTTAACTAAAATTGAACTACCGAAATTACAAACAGAGGAACAAAATAAATTACACAGAACCATTTGAAATAGTAGAAATACAAGAGATAATAAAAAACCTACCGAATAATAAAACACCAGGAGAGGATGAATTCCCAATAGAATTCTATAAAACATTTAAAGATTTATTAATTCCTCCCCTTCTGGAAGTAATCAACCAGATTGATAAAACACAAAGCTTACCAGATTCATGCAAAACAGCAATAATTACAGTAATACCAAAGACAGGGAAAGATCCACTCGCACCAGCGTCATATAGACCAATATCTTTACTTAACACAGATTATGAGATAATAGCTAAACTATTAGCAAACAGATTAGCCGACTATGTACCAAAATTAGTAAATCTAGACCAAACTGGATTTATTAAAAAAAGACGAACAACAGACAATATTTGTAAATTTATTAACTTAATTCATGCAGTAGAAGGAAATAAAGCTCCAACAGTAGCGGTTGCTTTAGACGCAGAGAAGGCCTTTGACAGAGTAGAATGGAATTATTTATTCAAAGTACTACAAAAATTCAGCTTACCAGAGAAATATATTAATTGGATTAAAGCATTATATAAGGGGCCATTGGCGAAAGTGACAGTAAATGGATATATATCAAAACAATTTAACTTAAGCAGATCAACAAGGCAAGGATGCCCACTATCGCCCTTATTGTTCGCGTTAGCCATAAAACCACTAGCAGAACTGATAAGAACAGAAAATAAAATAAAAGGGATAAAAATAAAAGACAAGGAATATAAAATCAGTTTATTTGCAGATGACATTATAGTATACTTAGCAGAACCAGAAATATCAATAAAAGAATTACATAAGAAATTGAAGGAATATGGAGAAGTGTCGGAGTACAAGATTAACGCAAATAAAAGTGAAGCAATGCCAATGAATAATGTGGATTTCTCAAAATTTAAGAAAGAATCACCATTAAGATGGCAAACACAAGCAATGTGATACCTAGGTATACAAATAAATAAAAATCTCGGCCATCTATATAAACTCAATTATTATCCACTAATGAAAAAATTACAAGACGACTTAGAGCATTGGAAAAACTTACCACTAACACTAATAGGAAGGATAAACTGTATTAAAATGAACATTTTCCCAAGGATACAATACCTATTTCAGGCATTGCCAATACACTTGACAGAGAAATTCTTCAAGGAGTTAAAGAAAATAATAAGGAAATTTTTATGGAAAGAGGGGAAACCGAGGATAGCACTAGATAAATTAACAGAATGGTAAAACAAGGAGGCTTACAACTGCCAAACTTTAAAAATTATTATAGAGCCGCACAATTAAGATACCTATCAGATTTTTATCAAACAAGGGAAAAGCCAAATTGGACTAGATTAGAACTAGATAAAATAGGGGAGAAGATACCTGAACATATATTATATAAATGGGATGAAAAATTGGTAAAACGTAGGAATTCTCCAGTATTAGATCATATGCTCAATATTTGGAAGAAGATTCATGTAGAAAGGAATAAAATAAATTACCAACTACCAAAACTAATACTGACGCAAAATCAGCTAATCCCTTTTACAATTGATAACCTTTCCTTTAGAGAATGGGAGAAAAAAGGGATCAAAAGAATAGAAAATTGCTTTTCGGGAAATAAATTATTATCCTTTGAACAAATGAAGGATAAATATAATATAACTCACGATACGGTGTTGGCATACTACCAACTGAAATCCTACCTGAAGGACAAATTGGGAAGCAGTCTGAGGTTACCAGAGGGAAGTAATTTTGAATATGTGATTACAGACACAATGATAATCAAAAAATTTGTAACAAACATGTATATTAAACTACAAGAAAAGGAGAATGAGGAAACAAATGGTAAAACTAAACAAAAATGGGAACAAGATCTAAACATAAAGATAAAGAAGGAAACATGGGAAAAGTTATGCTCAGGAACTTTAAGAAATACAATAAATACGAGGTTACGTATGATACAATATAACTGGATACACAGGTTATATATTACACCTCAAAAGTTAAATAAATGGGACCCAACAGTATCTGATAGATTTTTTCGCTGTAAAAAGGAAATGGGAACAACAATTCATGCAATTTGGACATGTGAGAAAGTGAAAAAATTTTGGGAAGATCTAAACCAGATATTAAATAAAATCACAAAAAGCAATATACCAAAAAACCCAGAGATCTTCCTCCTAAGTAACATAAATAACAAAGAATTTGGACTTGATTTGGATGGAGCACAAAAAAGATTTGTTATGATAGCCCTAGCTGTAGCAAAAAAATGTATTATGTCAACCTGGAAATTAGAAGATAACTTGAGTGTATAGTGTATAGTATATAGAAATGAATAAATGTATTCCATTAGAAAAAATAACCTTTAATATAAGAAATAATGTTACAATATTTGAACAAATATGGGAGCCATACATGAAACATAATAGAGAAAACCTACCGTGGACATCTACCACCTAAAATGACAGAAGGAGAAGAGAATGAAAAGAACTGACTCAGTGGAATTTCTTGTTTATTTTTATTGAGTGACAACATTGTTTGACGGGTTTAATGTATCTTATTTTCTGAACTTTAAATAAATGGGAGGGAAGGGAGGGAGGGGAGGAGGGAAGGGGGGGCAGAAAACGACACTGTATATATTTAAGAAGGAAAATGTATGTATCTTGATCAATATGGTTTATAGTGTGAAAAATAAAAAATTTTAAAAAAATATATATATACATAAAGGTGCTGAAACATTTCTCCATGAATGCTGCCAGAGTCCCTCCAACTTCTCTTTGTTCACTCAAACCAAAAGATGTCCGAGAAGATCTGACAAACTTCACTTTGGACATTTTACATTTTGGATAATATTTCTCAGTGAATTCTTTTTCGGGTCCAAGCAACATATCAACCATCTTATGCTTATTTATAACCCTGAGATTTATTCTTTTAACAATACCCATTGGATTACACTATTTACATGTTGAAAAGCATTGATAGACACATACTGTAAGAAATGAAAAGATGCTCTTTGAATTGCAACTCAATTCAAACCTTTTTCTTTGTCCCCTACAGCTTTCCTGGTCTTTCTCCAAGTACATGGAGGCATTGGCTAGGGAGAGGGCACTGATTTTAAGAGAACACAAACTTCCCAAGCAAGAACCTCTACCTGCTCGTACAGTTGCAACTTTATCAGGTAATCATTTAAATTCAAGGAACGGAGAAGTCTGCCTGAACCCTTCTCCTCCGAAAGTAGTACAACCCTACATGTATTTAACTAATAGATGCAGCTTTGAGGTCACATCTCCAATCAGAAAGGATACTGGAGATTGATAATAGATCACAGACTTGATAATGTGTAAACAGGTTGCGCATGTGCAATTAATGAATTGCAGGAAGAACTCAGCAGGTTAGACAGCATCCATGTTTTGAATCGGGACCTTTATCAAGACACGGCCTTTATCAGTTTTGATAAAGGGTCCCCATCTTAAACATTGACTGATTATGTCTACCCATGGATGCTGTCTAACCTGTTAAGTTCTTCCAGCAATTCTTTGTTTGCTCAAAGTTCTACCATCTATAGTTGTTGTGTTCCACAGGTCACATATGCAGCCTGTATCTTCTTAATGCATTCTGTCAGTAATTTATCATTCTGTGTAGCATTTTTGACTTGTGGGTTTTTGAAAAGTGTGAGGGAACCTTCAGAAAGAATCGATTCTCCAAGCAAGAGCTTATTTTCCTACTCAGGGCACTTAACATTAAGTTAACAATAACTTTCTTCTTCTTAGGTACTTCAAGGAATGACAATGTGCCTTAAAGCGATTCATCAAAATTAATCAAAACTGCTTTATCACAACTGAGTCATCCATCACAAACTTGACGATACTGAATATGCAAACAAATGTTACAAAGCTTCCAGAAGAATCTATTGAGATGGAATAAACCTTTGCGCTTTCATCTTCACACTTAGTAAGAGGATTGGAATCTATGCCGTAGGAATATATTTTGAATATTAAAGCTACCTCTTCATTATGCAGATGGAGTAAAAGTTGCAATAACTGTATTGAACTGCAGTTACAAAGGCGTCTATTTTCCAATTTTCTTAATATATGCCAGAATATCTTCTCTGTAACGAGGGAAACATTACTGAATTTGCATGGGTGTTCCAGATTATTACTTCAAGGGAATGCCAAAAGTGCTACAATTTTAACACTGCCTCAATATTCAATGGACTAAGGAAACCATCAGGAATCAGGGCAGAAGATGGATTTGGGTATTGGCTTGGCCAGCAGCCAAAGTCTTGAATGGTGTCAGTTTTCAGGTCAAGATTGTGTTGGGGTTGAAGAATAGGGAAGGAAGTTTAGGCCATTGCTGTACTTGCGAGGTGAGAGGTTGTTAAGAAAGATCAGGCCTGTGCATGTGGTCTTGTGGCTGAGGGAAGGAATGTTATAGTAGTGGGAGGTGGTGGTGTTGGGAGGACAAAAATTTGATCATGCCTGTGATTTTAATCTCATGGTGGGTTATGGGGAAAAAAGGACTGGGCCTATGCTGTGGTTTTGGAAGTGGGGAGAATACTGATTGGGATTGCACTGGAGAGATCAGTGGTTGGGGTAAGAGTGAATGGTTGGACATTACCCTGTGTCAGGGTGGAGTGGTTCACCCATCCATTTAGAACTCTTTTAATTTTTAATCAACTGATCTTCTTGCATTGAAATTCAGAGTGTTCCACCACAGGGATGCAATACACGCTGTTACAGGTCCAATGGAAAATGACTACAGCTTGGATAGAGTCATGTTCAGGAGAATCAGCTGGTAAGTTTAAGTTCAAAGCTAGAGGCATCGGATTTTAAGGATCACATGCAAACCTCCATGCTACTTTTGTTTAAAAATTGAGTGGAGAGTAAAAGGTTGAGAACCACTGTTTTAATTGTCCCTAATTGACTCATTATGTGACTTGCTTCATAGCTCCAAAGGAAATGGGCCAAAGACAATTTTTCTCAAGCAAAATATTTCAGAACAATTGGGTCTGTATCAGTTGTTCTCAACCTTTTTTTGCCACCCACATACCACTTTAAGTAATCCCTTACTAATCACAGCACCTGTGGCAGAGGGATTAGTTAAAGTGGTATGTGAGTGGAAAGAAGTAGTTAGATAAAATGAAAGAAGTTAGGTAGCCATGGAGAGTATGTGATAAAGAAGCAGAATATTTTAAAATGAAGCTGTTGCTTCATCAAGATCTTAATTCAGCATATAAGGGTTGAGGGAATTGTAAATGTGACTTGGTGGTAATTATGGCATGGGCCAGAACTTTGGATGATTGTGGGCATGTGAAATGCAAAATAACCAGATGGCTTTCAAACAGTGAGTCCAATGGAGTCCCCAGCCTCTGAGATTGCCAAAAAAAAAGGATGAGATTAAGGTAAAAGTCATCGCCTTTTCCCCCAGGGCAGGAGGAGAAATCACCAAAGTGAAGGGAGATGTCAGGGAATAGTTTTTTTACTTAGGCACATGGATGAAAGAAAAATAGAGGGTTATGAGGTAGGGAGAGTTCAGCTTTTTTACATACTGTATGTATTCACAGTATAGGTTGACACAACATCATGGGTCGAAGGGCCTGGACTGTGCTGCACTGTTCTACATTCTAAGGCAGACCACTTAACTGATGTGGAAAATTTAACAGAATATGGTAAAAATTGTTTTGGCATTTGAGAAACCAAATAATTTTTTAAAAATTGTCCAGCTTTTGAAAAGCTGTGTGATGTACAAAGAAGTGACAAGTGAAAGCCAAATGAAACAAAAATAAACGGGGCAGAAATGCTTCCTGTTTTAGCAAGTACCAGAAGCCAGAACTCAAGATGTCAGTCTTTTCAGTGGTGCTGATCGAAGCGCACATACAGGAGTAGGTAAATCACTGTTTAAACCCATGATCTAAATCTGGAGTGAATGCATCTTGAAACAATGTCCTGAAAACAGCATTTACTACTAATCTTGGAGCTTCGGCTCCACCCATACAATCACTAGAATGTTCATTGCCAGCAGGGGCACAACCTGAATGAGATTTGTTTCAGCTCATATTAACAGGTTTGATTTTTCTTAAGGGAATTTCAAAACTTGGAAGATAGGCATTTAGTGAGATAAAGGTGGGGGGAGTGAACCTTCGGTGTGCTTTTTCACTCAGATCTTAATAATAGTGATCCTCTAACTTGCAATTATTTCAAGAGCAGACTCAGAGAATGTTCCACAGAGATAAAAGAGTAAAAAAAACTTATAATCACAAATTGCTCTGTTACCCACATTGGAAGCCAAGAAGAAAATAACACATTGCAATACGTTACAGGGACTTATTGTTATTTACCAAAGTTCTTTTAGTGGTTTGTCAGCAATTCATCTTTTAGAAGTGACTTAAAAGAAGCCACATTTTCACACTTTTACATTTGCTGAAGATATTTAGCAGGAGAATTTCACCTGTGGGACTCTGCTTTCAAATGACTCCAAGATGTGGAAAGTAATTTCCATCAGTTGAAGAGCGCATCTTGTAAAAGTTTCCTGTGAATGAGCAGTTTTGATTTTCCCCCACTGAGTCTGGTCCATAAATTGGGTAGAAATCATTAACCTTGCTCAAAGTGGATGGTTTGTGAGAGAACTAACTGGTTATTTCTCAGAAAAAATGGTGATATCATATAAAAGTAATTTTAAATGACTTGTGACAAGTGAAGCATGATTAAGAAGAGCAGTTGACTTTGAATCTGAAGACTATAGCTACTGACCTAAATGAGATTAGTGGATAACATAAGTATGATAGGCTTAAGGATCTGTTTCTGTGGTGTACTTTATTGCGTGGGTGTGATAGTACAGATCTATCACCAATGTACATAGTGTATATAGTTACTGTATCTAGACTGTGCTTACAGCGATTGGCTGAGAGCTAAGCCACGCCTATTGTCTGGGCCTTAAAGGTTGTGTCCCTAGCCAGGTCGGATCATTCCGGACTGGTCGGCCACCTGTGAAGAGCTCCTGTCTTTTGCTAATAAAAGCCTTGGTTTGGATCAACAAGTCTTTGATTCTTTCGACGAGCTTTAGCAAAAAGAATTTTTTTTGAAAGGGATGGAGCGTTTAACTCGGCCAGAAAAACTTGATCTTGTAGAACTCGTCAAAAGAATCAAAGACTTGTTGATCCAAACCAAGGCTTTTATTAGCAAAACACAGGAGCTCTTCACAGGTGGCCGACCAGTCCGGAATGATCCGACCTGGCTAGGGACACAACCCTTTAAGGCCCAGACAATAGGCGTGGCTTAGCTCTCAGCCAATCGCTGTAAGCACAGTCTAGATACAGTAACTATATACACTATGTACATTGGTGATACATCTGTACTATCACATTGGGCACAATTTGTGATTTTTTTTTTGTGGCACGTTGACTGAGTAGAGGGAGTCTAATGTCTAACCTGGCTAGCATAATACTGACAAAAGATGCTTAAATAAAAGTCATGCATTTTCCAGACATCATGTGTAATTATTAAAAACAATTCTCCAAAAAGCTACCTAATGATTATTTGTGCTTATTGAACACAGGAGCCAAAATATTCTGCCTCAGACATTCAGCATATTACACATAAAATGCACTCAAAATTATATTAGATTTGTTAAATTAATGATATGATCAAGTTTTAGCAAACATCGCAAAATCGACTTGATCCAGCCCTTTCAATAGTCTGTGCATTTAAATGGCATCGACCCCCCCCCCCACCCCCACCCACAACTCTTTGAAACTCCAGTGGATAGGCCTAGAGCACACATGTCAAACTCTGGCCCGTGGGCCATAATTATATTTGGCCCGCAAGATCATTTCAAAAATGTATTA
The DNA here is from genome assembly GCF_036971445.1 of Narcine bancroftii. Lineage (NCBI taxonomy): Eukaryota > Metazoa > Chordata > Chondrichthyes > Torpediniformes > Narcinidae > Narcine > Narcine bancroftii. The sequence continues at coordinate 227,057,561 of NC_091470.1, read as the reverse complement.
GAGGTGGCCCGCCCTGCAGCGAGAGCTGATGCTGTTTTTTGGTAATGTCACCCCCACCATCCTCCCCCTTCATTGCACATCCTTCCCCATTGTAACATGAGAAATTGTAACACGAGAAGTCTGTCGATGTCATCAGCCGGCAAGCCGGTTGGAAGGCTCCCCGCACAACCAGTCACTTCTCCCACCTGTCGAGCGGTGCGGCGGATGGGCGAGCGCTTGTGATTTCCTGTCGGCGCGATGGACATGGCAGGCTGCGCACGGCCCCCGGGCAGCACAAGCCCCGCGCGACTGGCACCGGACAGCCCTTCCACAGCGCGAGCGCACTTCTCCCGGTCGCCACGGCCTTCAGCGCTTGCACCCGCGCGGACCCCAGGGACGGCTGGTTCGGCCCTGCACGTGAAGAGAGAGATGGTGGCTGTCTGCAAAGGCTGATCGGCAGCATGCTGGGCCTGAGTGGGTGGGTAAGCAGGGGTGGGCAGAGGGTGTAGGTGTGGAGTAATGGGCAGGGGAAGTTATGGTGGTGCGAGGGGCAGTTAGAGGGAGGGATGAGTAGAAGGAGGGGTGGATAGAGAAGAGGTAAAAGGGGAGGGGCAGAGCGAGTAGGGGAGGGGTGATTAGAGGGTGAGAGACGGGTAGAGGGAGGAACAGGTTGAGGGGAGAGGCAGTAGAGGGGCATGTATAGGATGGGGTGGGTAGAGGCAGAGCGAGTGGAGTGAGGGGTGAGTAGAGGTTGGGTAAAGGACTGGTCAGGTAGAGGGATGGTGGGTCGAGGTTGAATAGAGGCCTAGAGCTTGAGGAATGAGCAGGAAATGCTGAGTCCTGATGCAGGCCAAAATGGACACAGCCTGTGAATGCTGACTACATCTCCACAGGGACCAAATAGGTTTCCCTCAGGTCAAGCAAAGGGTGAACTTGAGCTACCTACTCCTGACCTGTAACATTATCCTCCTAAAGTTATATCCTAAAGTTTAACATTACATATGTTGAAAGAAGAGAAAACATGCAGATGTTGTTGAAAAATTTCAATAAATATTTAGTTCGGCCCTCGACTTAGTCCAAGTTTTTAATTTTGGCCCTCCGTGAATTTGAGTTTGACACCCCTGGCCTAGAGCAATCAAACACTCCTCATATGTTAACTCTCTCATTCGGAGGATCATTCTCGTAGGCCTCCTCTGGATCCTCTCAAATGCCACACATTCTTCCACATTCAGCCTATAGCTGCTCACAAGAGTCCAAACATGGTCTGACCAAAACCTTTATAGAGCATTACATATTTGGCATCATATTTTAGTCCTCTTGATATGAATGCTAACATTGCATTTGCCTTCCTTACTAATGACTCTACCTGCAAGTTAACCTTTTCGAAAGCCTGTTCTAGGACTCCAAACTTGGACCTCTGCTTTCTGAATTCTCTCCTCCATTAGAAAATAGCATCCTTCTTTATGACCATACACTTCTGCACGCTGCATTCCATTTGCCCTTCTTTGGCCAATCTCCCAATCTTTCCAAGTCCCTCTGCAGACACCCTGCTTCCTCAACATAACCCACCTATTTTGTTTAAATACACAAAGCTTTCAATTCTGTCATCTAAATCATTAAAATGAAAAGTAACAGACCTAACAGCAGCCCCTGTGGAACACCATTAGTCACCGGCAGCCAGCCAGAAAAGGCTCCTTGTATTCCCACCCTTCGTCTTCTGCCAGTGAACCTTCTATCCATGCTGGTACCTTTCCTGTAAAACGACATGCTTTATCAGCCTAATGCAGCATATTGTCAAAGGCCTTCTGAAAATCCAAGTAAGCAACATCTACTGACACTCTTTTATCTGTCTGTCAAATAACTCCAACAGATTTATCAGCTCGATCTCATCTGAACAAAGCCATTTTGACCAGTCTGTTTTGTCTTGTGCTTTCAAGTACCCCCAAAACTTCATCCTTTAGAATCTTGCCATAAACAAGATCATGTTGCCCTGGGAGTGGCCACTGGTGTCATTGCACCTCAGTTGGTGCAATAGATATTTTGTGCAGGTTTCTCCAATTTTAAGTGAGCTATATGAAAAATATCAGTGCACAAAATACAATCTCCAGGGCAACATGCTTAAAAAATTTTGTTGTGACTCTTGGAGCACAAAAATGATTTCTTAGAATTAGAAGATGTCATATCTCAGTGAGAACAACTCAAAAACTAAAGTAAAACACTTCATATAAAATGTTACAGCATTTTGAATCAATGCATATGAAAGAGCATCAGAATGGCTCTTTAGCATAGGAGATGTACCAATTGTAATGATTGAGAAACATTTTAATGGCAAATTGATGGATAACATGAGAGACTGATGAAAGAGAAACATTAACGGCGTTGCACACATTAACATTTACTTAACTTTAGCTGCTGTATATTTTATGATGATCAATAGCTCCAAATGCAAATAAACAGGAAATACTGAGTATTTGCAAAACACTAATCTGATTCCTTCAGTTATTATCAATCTGACACATTACAATTCCTGTTGAAACCTTCCAATGCCCTATATAACTTGGCTGCCTAGCCTAAAGTGTAGAGCAGAACACAGCAGATGCTTGAAATCTGATTAAATGCAGAAATTGCTGGAAGTACTCAAAAGGCTAGGAGGTATCTGTAGAAAGATATTGATGATTTGTGAGGTACCAAATGTGTTCAGACAAAACCTTTTAAAATTGTGACATTATTGGACAAAAAGTATTTTCTTTATCCGAAAGCACTTTACAATTTGGAATTTCAGTTAACACTTATTCAAGATTCAATTTATTGTTATTTAATAAAAGCAGGATCATATTACACGACATTGATTTTGTCAGCTGCAAGGCAGACCGATTGGCCTGAAGTGCCTCCTGAAGTCCAAGAAAGCTTATAAATGTTACAAAAATGTTAGTAGTCAATTTCTTGGTATTTTGATAAATTGTACTTGGTTCTTATAAACCTATAGTCCATTTATAATTTTTATTGCAAAGCTATTGATTTGGACTGGAAAAAAGTGGAATATGAATAAATTGTTATTTTCTATTCGGACAATGCTAGTGCTTTCGGCTCTGACTTGTTAATCATCTAGGTCATCTTCAATACAGCTCTGAAACCAGTTACAGAACAATTCAGGTGAACCCTCCCCGAAAAAGTCTCCAAGCAACAATTACACCACCTCTATTTATCTTTGGGCTATGAAAATCAGAAATATCATCAACCCAACCTAAGTGTGTAGCCATGTGAGTTCTGACAAATTCTGATAGCTATGAAGCAGAGGAGGTTTATGAAAGGATCCTAAATATATTTCTAGACTTGAGTCTCCTTTTATTGCCACATAATAATACATTAAAAATGTAATATATATGATATACTTCAAATTTTGTCTGACATAAGGCAAACAAAGAGCCACCAGGAGTCGTGCCCGGTGCCCCTAACAATAAGAGAAAGAGAAGCAAAAGAGAGACCCTTCAGAGACACCGGTGTCCACAGATTCACCTCCAGCATTCCTGCAGCCACACAGACTCTTGTTCAGTCCATTTGAAACCCGAGTCCCAGATCCAAACCTCCGAAAATATCAGGAAGTCTTCAGTGCACGAGGCTTTTCAGGAGTAAAAACACATTTCTGCAGAAACTCAGCAGGTCAAACTGTACTTTAGCTTAAGCAACATGTACATAACCAACATTTTGGGCTTGAGCCCTTCATTAAGGTATGAGCAAAATGTCGGTAGGAACCCTTCGGGAGCCCTTCTTGCCCCAGTGTCCTATCGAATTCCAGTTCGATATCCAGTTCCCATCAGGTACCTGGTCTCCAACTGCTTGCATGCAGCCTGTATGGGTGAAGAGCTCGTCGAAAGAACCAAAGACTTGTTGATCCAAACTAAGGCTTTTATAAGCAAAAGACAGGAGCTCTTCACAGGTGGCCGATCAGTCCGGAATGATCCGACCTGGCTAGGGACACAACCCTTTAAGGCCCAGACAGTAGGCGTGGCTAAGCTCTCAGCCAATCGCTGTAAGCACAGTCATTACACTCTAGATACTGTAACTATATACATTGGTGATAGGTCTGTACTATCACAATGGGTCCTTGGATCATGTTGGCAATAGGCCGCTAACAATAGGCTGTGTGAGTCCTTCAGCCACTGAGCCCCTTGCTGGTCACCTTCCCTTTAAGATAGTCTTGCATGCTTTCCCTTCTCAATGGCAGGGAGAAGGGAATGTTTTCACCATTTCTGGTGCTCTCTGATGGTCCCCTGGAGTCTGTAACCTCCTTGTGGTCTGCTGACCAGTGCAGACACTACCATTTGTGGAATTTAAATAAAAATACTGAGGCTCTATTTAAAGCCTGTATAGAGCCAACAACATCATTGCCGGGAAGTAAATCCTGCGGTGCAACGCTGCGTCTCCGCTCTCTTGGGTCCACACCACCAGCTCCGGTACAGCCATTTTTCTTATATTTGATGAAATATGTGAACTTGTTAATTTGGGGAATATTCAGCTCACCAAGTCAATGCTGCTATCATGTTAATCCCATCAGTCCCATTTCCTCACATTTCAAGATTCTGGATTCCTTTATTGTCATGTAATCATACCCAACATGTAATATTGCACGAAATTGTCTTCTGCTTGCCATAAGGCAAAGAGTTGCCATTAAGGTCGCCCAGCACCCCTTACAGTAAGAGAAAAAGAAAAGTAAAAGAGAATCCCTTCATCGTTGCGAGGTGTCAATGGATTCGCTTCCAGTGCTCCCATCAACCTCTTCAGTTCAATACATTGGCAACTCGAGCTCCAGATTTAAACCTCATATGCGATCAGAAACCTTCAGTGTCAAGGCCTTTGAGGAGCCCTTCTTGCCCTCAGCATCCTCTCAATCCTGCCTCCAATATCTCATTCCCATGAGCCAGTCTCCAGCAGCTTACAGGCCGTGTGGTTACCCCAACCGTAAGTCACCCACAGGCTGTATAGGTTCCTCAGCCACTTGCTGATCTGCTGTCAAGGTCACCTTTCCTGTAGAGTTGTCTTCTCTGCTTCTTCTCAACTGGGGTTGTTATCCCTGTTTCTGGTCTGCTGCTCCCCAGAGTCTGCAACCCATCGGGGCCACTGCTGAACACAGACACTCAGTTTAATGCCTGTAGGGAGCGACCGGCATGAGGACTGTGTGGTTGAACACTATGGAGCTGCGCTGTGTCTCTGCTCTCCTGGGTCCACATCAGTAGCAGCACTGCCAATCCAGCAGTTCAGTAGTACTGTCATTTTTTTCCCCCGTAACCTATGCTCATTTCATTATGACACTATTTAACCCAGGAAGTAACACATCTCTGCCGTGTGGGAGGAAAGTAGAAAATCTGGAAGAAACAATATACAACAACAAGGAAAATGTGCAAACTCCAACAAGCAGAATCCAAGATCAGAATCAGAATTTATTGTCATGAATATGTAACAAAATTTGTGTCTTGAAGCATCATCAGTGCCAACATTTCTATAAATCACATTACAAAATAAATAAAAATAGCGGAAGAAAAAGACAAAGTAAGGTTGTGTCTATGGTACATTCAGGAATCTAAGGGGAAGAAGCTGTCTCTGTTCTGCTGCGTTCTCGTCTTCAGGCACCTGTACCTTTTCCCCAATGGTGGCAGAGTGAAGAGGGCATGGCCTGGGTGGTGGGGGTCTTTGAGGATAGAGCCTGCTTTCTTTAGACACTGCCTCTTGAAGATGTCCTTGATGGAGTGAAGTCTGGTGCCCGTGATCTTACAAGCTGAGTTAACAATCCTTTAGAGGTTTTTCTTGTGCTGAGCAAAGGCACCTCCGTTCCAGATAGCGATGCAACCAGCCAGGTACACCTGTATATGTTTTTGAGAGTCTTTGTTGACATACCAGATCAAAAGGGAGATTGATATTGAGTAACGAAGAAATGGCCGAAGCATTAAACAGATATTTTGTGTCAGTCTTCACAGTGGGATATGCATCCAGCATGCCAAAGAGTGGTGATAGGGAGGTGACGGCTTCGATAAAATAATTGTTACAAAAGAGATAGTGATGAACAAACTAATGGGACTGAAAGCAGACAAATCCCCTGTTCCTGATGGGATGCATCCCAGGGTATTGAAGGAAATGACGGGGGTTATACTTGCTGTATTGGTAGTGATATACCAAAATATTCTGGATTCTCAGCAGGTCCCGGCAGATTGGAAGTCAGCAAATGTCACGACATATTTTAAAAAGGGATGTAGGCAGAAGACTGGTAACTATCGGCCAGTTAGCTTAACGTTTGTTATCAGGGAAATGCTTGAAGCTGTCATTAAGGATGAAATAGCGAGACATTCAGAACGAAGAGGTTTCATCAGACAGAAACAGCATGGATTCAGAAAGGGCAGGTCTTATTTGACAAACTTGCTGGAGTTTTTTGTGGATATAATGGGTGCAGTAGATAGAGGGGAACAGGTTGATGTTGTACATTTGATTTCCAGAAGGTGTTTTAATAAGGTGCCACACAAGAGACTTATCAATAAGATACAGATGAATGGAGTAGGGGGTAAGTATATTGGCATGGATTGAGGATTGGTTAACTGGTTTAAGGTAGAAAGTCGGGATAAATGGGTGTTTTTTTAATAGGCAGTGGTAAATGGGGTGCTGCAGGGATCAGTGCTGGGCCCGCAGCTGTTCACCATTTATGTTAACGATTTGGAAGAGGGGAGAGAGTGCAGTGTAGCCAAATTTGCAGATGATACTAAATTGAGTGGAAAAGCAAATTGTACAGCGGATGTGGAGAGGCTGCAGAAGGATATAGTTGTTAGGTGAGTGGTCAAAGATCTAGCAGATGGAGTACAACATCATTAAATGTGAGGTCATCCACTTTGGAAGAAAAAATAGAAGAGCAAATTATTTAAATGGTGAAAAACTCCAGGATGCTGCAGTGCAGAAGGACTTGAGAGTGCTTGTGCATGAATCACAAAAAGTTGGGTTGCAGGTACAACAGGTTATTAAGAAGGGAAATGGAATATTGGCCTTCATCGCTAGAGGAATTGAATTCAAGAGCAGGGAGGTCATGCTGCAACTGTACAAGGTACTGGTGAGGCCGCACTTGGTGAACTGTGTACAGTTCCGGTATCTGTACTTGAAGGATATACTGGCCTTGGAGGCAGTCCAGAGGAGGATCACCAGGTTGATCCCGGAGATGAGAGGATTGACCTACGAGGAGAGACTAAATCACCTGGGATTATACTCACTCAAATTCAGAAGAATGAGAGGAGATCTTATAGAAACATAAAGTTATGAAAAGAATAGATAAGATAGAGGCAGAAAAATCATTTTCACTGGTAGGTGAGACCAGAACTAGGGTACACAGCTTCAAGATTCAAGGGAGTAGATTAAAGACTGAGATGAGGAAAAACTTTTTTCCAGAGAGTAGTGAATCTCTACCCAGGGAAGCAGTTGAGGCTATTTCATTAAACATATTTAAGGTTCAGTTAGATAGAATTTTACTTAAAAAAAGGAATCAAGGGATATAGGGAAAAGGCAGGTTACGTGGAGTTGAATCAATGATCAGGTCAGCCATGAACTTATTGAATGGTGGAGCAGGCTCAACGGGCCGGATGGCCGATTCCTGCTCCTATTACGATCTATGTTACCTCACATTACCCCCTTGGCACCTTTCCCTGTGACTGAATAAAGTGCCAAATCTCCTCCCTCACCTCCATTTGTGGCCCAAACAGTCTTTCTAACTTCTAAATCTACAGTTGTCATCTGCATCCAGAGCTTCTGTTGTGGCCTTCTCAACATCTGAGGTAATGGGTGTTGACTGGGAGATAACTTCACTGAGCACCTTCACTCTGTATCAGTGACAAGGATCTCTCAGTGGCCAACCATTTCAATTCTGCACCCCATTCCCATATCTGGCCATGGCCTCATGCACTGCCAAGCCAAGGCCACCCATAAATTGAAGCAGCAACACTTAATATTTTGTCTGGGCACTCTACAACTTGTCGGACTCTGGCTTTACCCTACCCTCAATTTAGTCTATGTGTCGTCTGAGTCCAGTGTGCTCGTTGAATGAAGTGATAGGAGAAGGTATTCGGTTCAACAATCAGTTTATTACACAGCACAAGAATAAAGCTTAACAGAGCTCTGGTTCAGTCGTTAGTTCATAGGTCACCTGCACAGTGAGCTATTCCCCAAGACTGACCTCTACTGTCCAGTCTCTACAGTTTATATAGCTCAACCTTATCATACAGAACAAAAGTTGGCTTCCTTTGCTAGATCTCATTATCATACAGAACAAAAGTTGGCTTTCTTTGCTAGATTTCTTGCATAAGATTTATCACAAGTAATTTCCTGCTCTGCAGATATCTGGGGTGTAGAGCTCCCATCTTAATCCTCAAGACCAGAATATCCTGTTGTTTTGATCAGAAATCAATTCATACCCCAAATATTTCTAATTATTTCTTTGTTCTCATTTGGCCATGTTCTTCTGTTCTACTCAACACCTCCTTCTGCCTTCTTACTGAGTTATTCCATTCTCTTTGTTTCTGACAGTCTCTGTCAGGATTCTCTTTGTTCTTGTCTGGCCATCGTCTCCTGTGCTAATCAACACCTCCTTTTGCCTTAACCTTCCTACTAAATTGTTTCATATATATTCTCTCTTTTGTATTTTGGGAGCAGATAATTCTAAACCTACTATAATCAGCCAACTTTGCTACATACTGTGGCTGCCCCTTACTTACATTACTCTTTCCCTTCACCATGAGATAAATATTAAATTGTTGCATAGTACTGGATTCATGTATACAAAATGAATAGTACATAAGCATATATTCTACATATTTTCTATGATTAATTAACCCCTATATTCCAACAAACTCCAACAGCTTCAGGTTTCTGTCCCCTCTATTCCCGCTCCTGATTGCTGGTATGCCCTTCCTCCCTCTTGCACCTATTACCTCCTGCCTGTGGTGCCATGCTCCCTCTCCCCCCCCCCCCCCCCCCCGCCCTCAACCTTTCATTCAGGTACCTGCCAACATTTTGCTCCAACCTTGAAGAGCTCAAACCCTAAACATTGGTTAAGTATCTTTATCTTTGCATTTTGACCTGGTTGAGTTTTCCCAGCATTTTATTCCTCCAGAGTGACTAGAAGGTTCTTATCTTACATAGGCTGACTCTGCTTCCTGCATCCTAATTTCCATGCTAGCCTGTTCATACTGGTTTAATCCATCACTCCATGTGTCTGTACTAGTTTCCCCATCTTTTATATTTTCATGTCAAGTTTACTCGTCTCTCACAATCCTCACTTCTCTTTTAGATCAGTGTCACTGATCTGTCAAATTAACTGTGCTATTGGCAAAGTTGGTCTTTCTCCCAGCGGGTCAATAAACGAATTGCAGTGTCATAAGCATCCATTTGGGAAACACACATCCTTTGGGTTATAGAAATAGGGATCCGCAAAATCATGAAATGAATACAAGCATTTAGGTAGGGGAGCACCACAATGACCAGAATAGTGAGTCCTGCTGCTATAAGGGCTGTGAGTATCAGGCTCCAGTTTTCAGTAAAAAGTCTAGTCCATCCCACATCAGTCCAAGGTTGCCAAGTCTGAACATGGGCATGGGCAGATTCTTGTCGAAGTCCTGAAGCAGTGTCTTTAACCGCCTGACTGTTGTAAGCATTGTCAGTACTGAGTCTCGCACAGACGCTGCCTCCAGCAGCCAACGAGCAATAGAGAGCCAGGCGGTTTTGTTGAATCGTTGCTAGTAGCTACCGTCTTTCTTCAGCCCCTACATTAAGGGCCATCGCCGTCCGTTCGGCGACGATCTCCAAAGCCGCCTGGAGTCTGAACAAACGATTTAAATGCCCAGCAGCTTTAGTATTCTGGAGCTGTTTACTTCGTTGACCATTGGAACTCCCCTTACAGTGGTGGTATTTAACATTTGGAATGTGGCTGTGTAACCCAAAGGATGCTTTAGAATAGCACAGGTTGGGGAGGGGTGTTTCTTATCACTTAATTTGTGAGTTGTAGCCTGTCTGCGAACACTAGCATATGTATCAACTCTCTCTCTGCCACATGTACAATCCTGACAATTATCCTGTCTGCCTTTGTGCCCACATCTGCTTTGTGCTAAACGCTTAAAACTGATCTTGTTAATATCTGTAGAGTCCACAATACCATTAAAATCATCATATTGAGAGGTGTTCTGTTCCCCTGGTCCACATTTGAAATCTATATTAACCCCTACCTTACTATGATCGTACCCTATATCTATGTCCCGTCTACATTCTAAAGTAAAATAATGGCCATCTATGCTGCCCCTATTCCAGGAGGACTTAATACATTTTGAATACTTCAGTGATGTCTCAGAATTTGGGAGGTAACAATTAAACAGTACAATAAATAATAAATACAACATTACAAGACTTTTTCCCGGCGTAATGTATCTTTCAAGTCAGGATGAAGGACAGCACGCCAGGTGGAGGGTGGATTTTGAAGATCTGTAGTCTGTGGTTCAGCAGCTCGTTTGATTCGTTGGATGTGGCTCCAACCCTTTTCTTTCGTTCGTACAGCGGTGTCTGTAATCAAAAGTACACAGTAGGGGCCATCCCAGACAGATTTTAGTTGTGTATCTTGCCAAGCTTTAACAAATACCCAATCACCAGGCTTAATAGAATGAATTGGATACTCCGGGGGGGAGTTTGAACTAGTAAACCGTTCTGTTTTAAATCAAGGAGCGAAGCAGACAGTTACTGTAAATATTTAGAGATATATTGGTCATTAGCCTCAGGGATGGGAGTATCAGTGTGGAATCCCATGTAAGGAAGACCAAACATCATCTCATATGGTGAGACAGCAAGGTCTTTACGAGGAGCTGTGCGAATCCTGATTAAAGCTAAGGGTAAGCATTTAATCCAGGAGAGGCCAGTTTCCTCATGAACTCGAGTGAGCTGATATTTCAAAGTCTGATTTATTCGCTCAACCCGGCCCGAACTCTGGGGGTGCCATGGGGTATGGAGCTGCCAGTCAATGCCCAATCTTTTACAAACCCCCTGGAGTACCCGAGAAGTAAAGTGTGTACCACGATCCGAGTCAATGGTCTGGATCATCCCATACCGTGGAATCACAGAATCCAGCAGTACTCTGATAACGGTGCTAGCACGATCATTCGGGGTCGGGAAAGCCTCAACCCATCGCGTGAAATGATCTACCATCACCAACAGGTACTTGTAAACACCTATCTTAGGTAACTCTGTGAAATCCACTTGTATCCGTTGGAAAGGGAGTACAGCGATATCGCGACCGCCAGGCATTACCTGCCGCATGACTTTCTTATTAATTTTCTGACAAATTGGGCACCCCTGAGTACTCTGCTTGGCTATAGTGTATACGCCTGAACAATGAAAGGAGCGTACAAAAGTGTCGACAAGTGCCTGGGCTCCCCAGTGTGTCTGTTGGTGGAGCTGATAAAACATTTGCCGTGCCAATGCTTTGTTCAGCACTTGGCGTCCTTCGGCTGTCCACCACAACCCATCACTAGTTTGACGCATCCCCTGATCCCTCATATCAACCTCCTCTTCTCGTGAAAAGATGGGAGTCTTTTTAAGCTCCTGTGGGATGGGGAGTAACAGCTGCATGTTCACTTTTGCAGTGAGCGCTGCCTGTTTAGCAGCTGCATCTGCCTGTCTGTTGCCCTGTGCTTCAGGGCTGTCACCAGTTTGATGGCCCCGTACATGGACCACAGCTATTTCCTCAGGTAACATCAGAGCCTCCAAGGATTAGACAATTAGGTTCTCATGCATCAATTTCTGTCCTTTTCCCGTTATCATTCCCCGTTCCTTCCAGATTTTCCCAAAGGTGTGCACTACCCCAAAAGCGTATTTTGAATCTGTGTAGATTGTGCCCACCTTATTTTCCAGACCTTGGAGAGCTCGACAGAGCGCATATAATTCGCAAGACTGGGCTGACCAGTGACCGGGAAGGCGACCGGCTTCAATAACTACCCCCTCATTCCCATCCACTATACTATATCCGCTATAGCGAGTGCCATCAATACAGCGGGAAGAGCCATCAATAAACCACCGTTCTCCCTCCTGTAAAGGCTCATCACTCAAATCTTCTCTAATCTTAGTCTGCAGGTCTATCACTTCCAAACATATATGCTCTAACTCATTGATTGTGTTGGGAGAGGTTGGAGAGACTAAAAAGGCTGCTGTATTATGTTCTCTACTTGTAGTCAGAGTTAGATCATCCCTATCCATCAAGATCGCTTCGTATTTCAAGATTCTAGAATCTGTAAGCCACCTACCAGCACGCTGTAACAGAATATTGCGAACGGTGTGAGGTGTGTGCACTATCACTGGGGCACCAAATGTAATTTTTCGCGCTTCTTCAACTAAAATAGCAGTGGCTGCGATAGCTTGAACACATTCTGGTCAACCACGACAAACAGGATCCAAAACTTTTGAGAGAAAAGCAACTGGCTGCCTGCAGCCTGCCCTTTCTTGTGTTAAAACACCGGTTGCTACACCCCCTTTCGCGTTAGTATAAAGGTCAAAAGACTTATTAAGGTTGGGTAAAGCCAACACTGGGGCACTAATAAGGCGCTGTTTCACCAAGTTAAAATTATTAATCTCTTCTTCCGTCCAAACAAGCGCTTCGCCCCATAGAATCGCGAGTTTATCGTAAAGGAATTGAACTAGATTAGAATAATTTTCTATCCAAATTCTACAGTATCCCACTAGTCCAAGGAATTTCCTGAGTTCTTGGGCATTCTTAGGAGGTGGGATCTGTAGAATACCTTGTATCCTTTCTGGACTGATCTTTCTGGTTCCCTGACTTACCAAATGACCCAGGTATTTAACCTCTGATTGTACGAATTGTAATTTGGATTCACTCACCCTGAGACCCTTCTTTTCGAGAAAATTCAAAAGTGCAATGGTATATAGTTTCGCTGATTCGTACGTTCTTCCCGTAATTAATAAATCGTCTACATATTGAATTAACTGACAACTCTCTTTCCGAGGAGCCTCCTCTAATATTTGTTCTAGGACCTGGCCAAATAAGTTTGGTGATTCCGTAAAGCCCTGAGGGAGTACGGTCCACCTGTATTGATTTTTACGTCCTGTAAAAGGATTCTCCCATTCAAAAGCAAACATATCTCTGCTCTCTGTTGCCAACGGGCAGGTCCAGAAAGCATCCTTGAGATCAATCACACTAAACCATTTACTATGGGGATCGATTTTACCCATTATTGTGTATGGATTAGGTACGACAGGGTGACGGGTGAGAATAATTTTGTTTAGTTCCCTCAAGTCCTGTACTAATCTATAGGTACCGTCTGGTTTTTGGATGGGTAAGATTGGGGTATTAAAAGGTGACATACAAGGTTCTGGAATGCCATCTTTCACCAATTGGTCAATTACTGGCTGCAGCCCCTTTCGGCCAGCTATTGGAATGGGATACTGCTTTCGCCTAATAATCTGCTCAGGATCTTTTAAGGTAACTGGTAGGGGAGGGATATCTAACACTCCTCTATTGCCTCTTCCTGCCCATACTCCAGGATTTATGAGTTCCCGATCCTCCTCACTTAATACATATAGTTGAACCCCAATACCTGATTCTTGTGGTCTGGTGCCAATAGCCAATTGATCTTGTAAATCCCGTCCCAGCAAACAAACTCCAGCTTGGGGAACTAGTAAGAGATCCTCCGTTATAACCTTTTCTCCCATCTGTATCCTAACATCTTTTAATACAGGGACCGGGAAATCTCTTCCCCCTACCCCCGAAATCATTAGTGTCCCTACTAACCTCACACCCTCGGGTGGGTGTAATATACTAGACCGGGCTGCCCCGGAATCTTCTAAGAATATCATCCTATCACTGTGGGGTCCTATGCTTAAATTTACCAGTGGTTCTCCGTGCAGCCCCACAGTGTGTATTGACTGAGAACCGTGACTCCCCTATTCATAGTCTGTTTCCATCAGGGCATACGATCGCGTCTCCCTGGCTCGCATGGGGCACTCTCTCTTGAAGTGTCCCTCCTTGTTACAATAGTAGCAGACCATTGTTCCCACTTCCCAATTCCTAGTTGGGTCTCCCCGGGGTCCCGGGAATGGTCGGCGTCCCCGGAATCCTCCTCTACTCCTTCCTCTACTCTGGACCCTATTTCCCCACCCCTGGCTCTCCTCCCAATGCCCAGGAGCTGGCACAAAGTCCCTACCTTTTCCTTGCTGTCCCTCCACAGCTCCCTTAAATGCCTGCATTAAAATCTTAGCCTTTCCCTTTTGCTTATCCTCAGATCTCTGTACAAAGGCTTTTTGCGCAATTTGTAGAAGCTGGGTTATTCCCTGCTCATGCCAATTCTCAGTTTTCTGTAATTTCCTCCTTATGTCTGGGGCTGAATTTGTAACGAAACTCGTTAATACTAATTGTTCCCCTGCTGGGGATTCTATATCCAGACCCCCATATTGCTGTATAGCCGTACGCAATCTATTCAAAAATGCCGAGGGGGTCTCCTCAGGTCCCTGAGGAACTTCGAATGCCTTTTTAAAGTTCTGACCCTTCGGAACAGATTTCCTGATTCCTTTAATCAGATTAACCCTATACTCTTCCATTAATACCCGACCATCATTGGTATTTTTATCCCAATTAGGTCTAGCCAAGGGGAATTTAGCTTCTCCAGGTACCGCATCTGGTCCCCCTTGGTGATCCCGATCCCAGACACTAATCCCTGCCTGGCGAATCATTCCACGCTCATCCAGGGTAAACAGAGTCCTAAATATAGCCGTTAATTCATCCCATGTATATATATTCGGTCCCAAAAATTGATCCAATTGTTCAGCGCATCCCTGGGGATCCTCTATCAGGGAAATCATTTCCCTCTTAAAATTACGCACCTCCGTACTGGTCAAGGGCATATTTACAAAACCGAGACCCCCTCCCACGGGAACCTCCCTCAGGGGTCTCATCCAGCTAACTTCTAGCTTATTATTTCTGAAATCCTGCTCTTCAGAAACTGACTCACAGTATCCTGCCCTTTCTTCCAGTAGGTTCTCACTCTGCTCAAAACTAACCTTGCCTCTGTCTCTCGTCAACCGTGGAGGCAATCTAATACTTTGCGAACGGGTTAACATGCCACCCCTATTCTCTTCTCCTTTCGTTAGTTGCGGGGGAGGAGGGGAAGGTGCGGAAGGGTAGAGCACAGGAGGGGGGGAGAGATAGGAGCTGGTAAAGGAGGGGCATAGGGTGGAGGAAGGGAATGTAACACATCCCATCCTTGCGTTTCAGGTACAAGGGGTTCCTCATCCCTCTTGTCCTCACTTCTCTTTTCGTTCAGGACCAGTTGGTCAACCGATCCCCTGAACCAGCAGGCGGCATATTCCCTGCTTTCAATGTTATCCCTTTGATTCTTATACTGCCAGATGTTCAGTTCCTGACACATCCAGTCATCCTCGGATCCGAGCCTCGGCCAATATACCGAGCTCCCTTTTATAGGGCTTTTAACCCATTCCAGACAACAGTACTTAATCATGATAAGTTTGTCTTTTTCCCAGGTTCTCCCCGAACCCCAGTCAGATAGCATTACTCCTAACGGACTCTGTTATCTGATCATCCAATCCTTCACTAGGATTCTCTTTCTTACTGCCCATACCTCCCATACTGACAGGTATAAAAATTTCTCTTACCAGATCCAGTAGCTACTCTTATCGCGCTTCCTTAACGTTCTCCCGTCGTTTGTTCTCAATGCCTCTTCTCAGATATCACTCGCTTCTTCCACTGACCAGCCACCCGTCGTCCGTGAGACCAGCTGAATCAGCTGGGGTGCACCTACTCTCGTCGTCGGGCACTCTGTCAGTGGAGGGAGTGTGATCCCGGACGAGCCCCCATTTGTTAGAAATAGAAGTACCTTAGCAGAAATTGCTCGAGACAAAAATTGAGAACAAAGAACATTTATTATAACAACAATGCAAAGTTGGGGGCTTCCCCTTACCCTGGGAATACACACACACACTGGGGCTCACCCAACTTTTATACAGTGAATTTCAGTATAGTAATACCCTCCCCCTTACATTCTTCTGCCTCCTGGATGGGTTTGGCATTAGGCAATCCTACCTGCCTACATGCTGTTTCTGTGACTTGGAGGACCAGGGGGTATCCTATCGGTGTCCCTTCATGTTATTATCCTCATTGTCCTTATTCACAACCCTGCCCGTGTCCCCATTCACACCTTTCCGACTCTCAGAGCTAGTCTCTTCATATGCAGAGTTCGCTAATCCTGTCTAGGGTTTACTAATTTAATATGTATAACTTGGTACATCCGTGTAAGGCTTACTAATTAAATATGTAGAACTTGGCACTTCTGTCTAGGGCTAGGAGACCCTTATCTCACCCAGACTACCTCTACTTCCTACATTCTATTATTCCTTGCCTCTCCTTATCTTACATAGGCTGACTCTGCTTCCTGTTATCCTAATTTCCATGCTTAGCCTGTTCATACTGGTTTAATCCATCACTCCATGTGTCTGTACTAGTTTCCCCACCTTTCATATTTTCATGTCAAGTTTACTCATCTCTCACAGGTACCTGCCAACATTTTGCTCCAACCTTGAAGAGCTCAAAAAGTATCTTTATCTTTGCATTTTGAGCTGGTTGAGTTTTCCCAGCATTTTCTTCCTCCAGAGTGATTGTAGTGGGCAGAGATAAGCCGTTAAATGCGTGCACAGGAGGGGATTGACGAAGCAGGGAGTGTGAGGAGCAGAGGGAAGATGGAGGGAGATGACTGACAGTAGATAAAGGGACCATATAAAAGGAGTAAGCTAAGGGAGGGTGAAGGTGAAGAACCTTTCTCCACTTTCCATTTGTTGGACACGCTCTGTCAATCATTAAACAGCACAGTGCCGACCTTTTTAAGCCAGGCAATGACCACAATATACACTCCGCCATGAGACTGCCCTGATCACGATGCGCGCAGAAATGGGCATGCGCAGGCTTGGAGACAGGATGATTGACAGGCTCAGGAGAGGGGCGGTGTCTCGTCCCCGCGAGCGGAAATAGCGGCGGAGCCAGCGGAAGTTGGAGTGAGTTCTTGTGGCCGAGCCGGAAGACGAAGGAGGACGAGAGTGGGTACCGGTCCCGGAGTAGGGGTAGGCGGTTCACGCAGCGGCCTGGGGTGGGTGGGGGAGAGAGAGGCTTCGGGGGATCTCGATGGCCCAGTCCTGGTGAACGGGCGTGCGCTGTGCGTCAGCCCGAGCGCGGCCGTTCACCTTGGAGTCGCTGCTCAGGGTCAGAGCGGCCGGGACGGGAAGTGGGGCCCGGGCCCGAGCCCGGTGAAGGGTGCGGGGTTACAGGGAATAACTTCCCATGCCGATGGCCGCGCCTCCGGGGGGAGGGAGGTTTTTACACTGGGGTTGATTTATTGTTGATCTACAAGTTGCAGCAGTTTCATTAAAACACAGTAAATGCTGGAGGAACTCAGCAGGTAAAGATCGGGCACTGCCTTTTTTTTTGCCTGAGCCCTTTGTCAAAACAGGTAGGGACGTGAATAAAAATTCTGGGGGGGGGGGGGAGAGAAGAAAGGGCAGGGGGAGGTGTACAGGTCAACAGGCAAAAGGCCCCGGATAGGAGGACAGGAGAGGGAAGGTGATAATTGATTGGGGCGGGTGGCTCTGTGGATGCCCAGAGGGCAGATGTTCAGCACTTCCTGCTGTCACAGGGGTAGGTGCCAAGGGGGTGATGGGTGAGGGAGTCGAGGATGGAGTGGCCCCTGCGGAAGGCAGAGAGGGAAGATTGTGTTGTGGGTAGTGGAAATGGAGGAGAGTGATGCGTTGGATGTGCAGTCTGGTGGGGCAGTAGGTGAAGGTAAGGGGGAAATTCTGTCCTGGATGCACGTGGGGGAGGAAGGGACAAGAGCAGGCAATGGAGGATATGGGGGTGAGGGGTGTGTCGATGGTAGTGGAGGGGAATCCATGTTATGTGAAAGAGGTCCTCGCATGGAAGACTTCATCCTGGGAGCAGATGAGATGGAGGAATTGTGAGAAAGGAATCCTTTCAAGGATCAGGGTGTGAAGAGGTGTTGTTAAGGTAATAAGACTTGGTGGGTTTGTTGCAACCTTCCATTGTTTCCCCTTTCCCTATCTTTCTGACTCCTTTCCTCCATCTCTCTCTTTCTCCTCTGACTCCATTCCTTCTGTTCTGCATTCACAGAGCTACCTCTTGTAGAAAAAAAATACAAGTTAGTTGTAAATTTGCTACTCACTGCTGCATGCACTGTATGGAACTCTGGTCAAAAAGTACTGTCTCTCTATACTGCTGAGTTGAAATGAATTAATACCACCCTGTGTCACAAGTTCCCTTAGATCTCTTGATCTCTATTGCCCAATCAGCTTCCTGCTGATCTGAGCTTTTCAAATCCAACTGCCTGAGTCACCTGACTCCAATTGCCAGGTTCAACTTTCAGGTAAAATCCCTGTTGAAGTCTGCTGCACCCCTGATTATTTCTCATCTTTCCTGTCTTCCAATCCATGTCCAATTGCCTTTTGCTCCTCCCCCTGCCCTCCTCTCCCCCTGCCTTTTTATTCAGGCTCTTGCCTGCTTTTTGCTCATACTTTGTTGAAAGGTTCAGGCCTGAAATGTTGGTTATAGATATTTTCTCCCCACCCCCTAATGGTGCATGACCAGCTGAGTTCCTCCAGCATTTTTGTATTAATTCATCATGCTGTACACAAGTTGTTCGTGTTTCATTTTTTTCAACCCCCCCCCCAGGTAAACATGTCTGCCTCCGCGCTTGCCAAACCTGCCATGAGGGGCCTGTTGGCCAAACGTCTGCGATTTCATCTGGCTGTGGCTTTTACTCTAGCTTTTGCGGCAGCTGGTAGCTTCAAGGTAATTCTTTTTGATAATTATCTGGTTTAAGCACATCCTGTGTAGGAACAACCGCAAGTCCGCAAGTGCTGGCGTCACAACAATCTTTTTAAGACATGTTAGAACTGAACATTTGTTGATGACTTCAAAGTACATTTTGAAGCAAAATTAATAAAAATGAAAGCACAACGTTGGAGATTCTAGTGTCATCCAGGAGCTGTGAAGAGAGGCAGCCATCGTGATGAATTTGATTAAAATATCCTTTGTAGTTGAGAGCTTAAATGTAAAAGGAATTGCGGAAAAGAAGCATCACAGCTAAAACTTGTTGGATGAATATGACATGATAGGAAGAAAGGTGTAAAAGAGTAGGAGGTAGGTTGATGATAAATGTTCTTCAGACTGGTACTCAGTTTAGAATGGGCCTCCACAAATATTGTGTACTTTTTAGTTCTGTATTAATTTGGTTAGATGCACATCAGATGAAATTTACTGGACAATGAGATGAGGGAATATGGTTCAAATGTGACAATATGTGATGGGCAGAGATACGTGAGGTGCATGCAAACAAATCTGTTGAGTTGCCTGGAACCAAGATAGCATTTTTTTAAGCAAGATATAAGGAACTTGACTTTAGTATTACAAGTGAATCAAAATGCAAACTTTTTGGAGCGCAGCTGGAGTAGTTGGTTTAATTTTGAACACACTTAGCATCATATTGGAGAGTTCATGAACACAAGGTCTAGTGGTAGGATGCAGACGCAGGCATTTGGCCCAACTCATCCATGCTGACCACCACTATCTTGTATGGAGAATCTAAATTTATTTCATCACGAATCCTAGCTAATGGGAGCAGCTTTACTTTGTCTATCTTTTCTAAATCTATCGTAATCTTGTACATTACTCACTCTAGTAAAGAAATAAAACACAATGCTGGAGAAACTTCACAGGTCAAGCAGTGTCCTTTATATAACAAAGATAAAAATACATAACTGACATTTTGGACGAGCCCTTCATCAAGGTCTAGAACACACATGTCAAACTCTGGCCCGTGGGCCAAATTTGGCCCGTGATATAATTATATTTGGCCGACAAGATCATTTCAAAAATGTATTAGAGGTGGCCCGCCCTGCAGCGAGAGCCGATGCTGTTTTTTGGTAATGTCACCCCCCACCATCCTCCCCCTTCATTGCATATCCTTCCCCATTGTAACACGAGAAGTCTGTCAATGTCATGAGCCGGCAAGCCAGTTTGAAGGCTCCCCGCACAACTAGTCACTTCTCCCACCTGTCGAGCAGTGCGGCGGATTGGCGAGCTCCTGTGATTTCCTGTCGGCGCGACGGACATGGCAGGCTGCGCACGGCCCCCGCTGTTCCGCAAAGGCTGATCGGCAACGCGCTGAGCCTGAGTGGGTGGGTAAGCAGGGGTGGGCAGAGGGTGTAGGTGAGGAGTAATGGGCAGGGGAAGTTATGGTGGTGCGAGGGGCAGTTAGAGGGAGGGATGAGTAGAAGGAGGGGTGGATAGGGAAGAGGTAAAAGGGGAGGGGCAGGGCGAGTAGGGGAGGGGTGATTAGAGGGTGAGAGACATGTAGAGGGAGGAACAGGTTGAGGGGAGAGACAGTAGAGTGGCATGTATAGGATGGGGTGGGTAGAGGCAGAGCGAGTGGAGTGAGGGGTGAGTAGAGGTTGGGTAAAGGACTGGTCAGGTAGAGGGATGGTGGGTCGAGGGTGAATAGAGGCCTAGAGCCTGAGGAGTGAGCTGGAAATGCTGAGTCCTGATGCAGGCCAAAATGGACACAGCCTGTGAATGCTGACTACATCTCCACAGGGACCAAATAGGTTTCCCTCAGGCCAAACAAAGGGTGAACTTGAGCTACCTACTCCTGACCTGTAACATTATCCTAAAGTTATATCCTAAAGTTTAACATTACATATGTTGAAAGAAGAGGAAAC
Organism: Narcine bancroftii; assembly: GCF_036971445.1. Lineage (NCBI taxonomy): Eukaryota > Metazoa > Chordata > Chondrichthyes > Torpediniformes > Narcinidae > Narcine > Narcine bancroftii. Next base: position 227,036,774 of record NC_091470.1, on the reverse strand, counting down.
ATGCAGATGTTGTTGAAAATTTTCAATAAATATTTAGTTCGGCCCTCGACTTAGTCCAAGTTTTTAATTTTGGTCCTCCGTGAATTTGAGTTTGATACCCCTGGTCTAGAACTTCTGATTACTAAAGAAGTACTGTAGCTAGAGTAGGTTATCTGGCTTTTGAGTCTGGTCCACCATTTGTTAATAGATCTCTATCAGCTCCATTTTGTAGAATTATTGCCACTACCCTTGATTTTAATATCTGGAAATCTATTGATGTTTTCAGTGAACAGGATAGAGAATTCAAAAGGCTTACCATCCATTGATTGAAGAAATTTCTGTTCGAAACAGCCAACTTAATTCCGATATCCAGGCGATAACTCCCCAATAATTGTGAGCACAGTTATTCTGTTCTGCTTGCAGTTCCTTGTTTGTTTTTGCATCCTTAATGTTGTCACTTTGGAGTCATTGGGCACTTTCTCCTCTTGTCTCCCACTTTCACCTCCCCCCCCCCAAAAAAAATGAAGGGTTTGGAACATTTCTCTATCAACACTTTCCTTCACAGCCTGCAGTGCAATCCATCTGAAGCATGTTGTATTCTAAGAATATCTCATCTCTCCAGTAAATGCTGCTCATCCATGATTCTCCGTCTATGCAAATTTCGTCAGCACCTTCCTTTAAAATTGCCAATAAGCATGTTTCAAGTTTTTCAGTAGCTTCCAGCTGCCCCTTGTTCATATTATCAGCCACATGATGTGTTTGTAATTTCCTGAGCTTGGTGGGAACTTAAAACATGATTTGATTGCATGGAAAGCAAAGGATTTATATAAAAAAAAAAAATGTTTCAAGTTACAAATGATTGTGATGGTGAGGAACATTTCAGTGGCAAGATTGGTAACCCGATTAATTTGTTCGTAAATGGAGTTAAGGCATTCTGGCAAATCCTCAAGAGACAAGATTTGTGCTGTATTCAAATACAGTAAAAGCCCCTGGTATCTGACACCAATGGGGATTGGTAGATGCTGGATAAGTGAATTTGCCGGTTGCTTGAGACTGCATGTTCTGCTCAGGGGTGTCCATTTTAAACGTATTTCTTTCCTATTTATTTTCCGCCATTTTTTTTTGGTCAGTTGCTTGAATTCTGGATAACGGGGGTTTATGGTAATCCCGGAAGATTCTCAGGGTTGGGGGGAAGAAACCATGCAGTTCTGCAAATGTGCAAATTGTTGTAATCTTGGCTATTTGGATGGTAATTCTTTTATGGTTGCTGTTGTTTAGTCTTAAATTCAGTAACTGTACTGGATGCTGCTGTGCTAATTTCAGCAAAGATGCGAGAAAAGATGAGGAAAAGAGATTTTGGTGTTAATACTCATTCTCAGATAATGTTCTTGAGAGACGACCCGAGATAATTGACAATGTTTAGATCCTGTCGGAAGCAATGAAGATGTAATTTAAGGCTTCATTTCATTGTTCTTGGTGTTTGCTGTGTAATCTGTTTCCAGGTTTGTATCTTAAAAAAAAAATTGAATGTCTGCATGGTAAAGGAAGCAAAAAAAAACTAGCTCAGCATGTTGCATTAGTTTATGTCCTGATTGACCAATTCCATTCAATCAAAATCACTTTAAAGATTCCTTATTGTCATGTAATAGTACAGAACATGTGCAAGGCAGACAAAGAGTTGCCTTTAGTGTCGCCTGGTCCCTTTACAGTAAGAGAGAAAGAGAAGCAGAGTCCCTTCAGAGTTACTGAGTGTCCATGAATTTACCTCTGGTGATGCTTCAGCTGCACAGATTCCTGTTCGATTCATCGACCATCCAGGCTTCACATCCAAACCTCCCACCTGATCGAAGTTTCCAATACCCGAGGCTCTTCAGGAGCCCCTCTTGCCCTCAACACCCTCTCATATCCAGGCTCCCATTACCTGGTTCCCACGAGCCAGTCTCCAGCAGCCCATTTGGGACCCCCGATTGCAAATCACCTGCAACCTGTGTGGCTGGTCTTCTGCTGCAGTCACCTTCCTGTACGGTAATCTCCTTTGCTTCTTTTCAGTGGGAGGGTGTTCTCTCCATTTCTGGTGCCCAATGCTGGCCCGCTGCTCCCTGGAACCTGCAACCCCCCCCCCCCCCCCATCTTGAGCGCACACCTCAGTGGTTGGGGGATTTTACTTGCAAACCACACTGGCTCCATTAGCAGGCAGTTTAAAGCCTGTACAGAGCTGCCGGCATTGGGACTGACACTTGAACCCTTTGGAGCAGCGCTGTGTCTTTGATCTCCCAGACCTGCACAATGACAGCGCTGCCATTTTTTTATATAGAGTTTGTAAAAGACTTTCAATTGTGAAGTAAAGACAGCATAAAAATATTCACGTTTGTAGAATGTTACAAGTGTGAACATCTCCCGTTTCTTTGTCCTTTCAGTTTTTAGTTGGTGACGCCAGGAAGAAAGCATATGCTGACTTCTACAAGAAATATGATGCCATGAAGGAGTTTGAAACCATGAGGGAAGCTGGTATATTTGAAAGTGTGAAACCAAAGAAGGGAAGCAATTAAATTCTTGCAGAGGTAATATTTAAATGCAACTTAGGTTTGTTGTCTTTCAAAAGTTCTCGGGAAAATTGTAAGTTTAGCAACTTTCATGCAGACAGTTTAGGGTCTTGAGAGAATGGTAGGGCTAGATTTATAGTGGTGTAATCAAGGCGACAGGCAAAATGGGGAATCGCAGTCTGTTTTTGGTATGAAATTTTTAAAAGTTGACAGGAAGGCAAATCATGTGTTCATTGAATAAGGAATTAGCTGTTGCATTTTAATTTCCACTGAGGAGGTTGTGATGGAATATACGTTATCATTGACCTCTGATGCTACGTATGGGCGTAGTGTGTCCTAATTAGCTAAATAATTTGTTGAAAACGAGTATTCACAAAAAATGATGTGACAGGCCTATCAGCTTGCCTGATTTTTAAAATAAAACAAAGCTGTAACGTATTGCAAATCTGAAAGGACAATATGTTAAAAATGCTCAGGTTGGGCAGCAGCTGTGCAGTGAGAAAAGTTAATGTTTCAGATTGATGACTTCATCAGAACCAGAAAATCTTAGGACGCAGCGGCAGCTAAACTGCTCCTGCAATAACACACGCAACCAGTCGGGTTGAGCTCAATGAGCAGACTAGTTTATTGCAGGCTGCTGGGCTGCACTTGTACTCCCAGCCCGGACCTGGCTGAGAACCGCGCTGGAGGGCGCTGACGTCATCCGGGTGTCACATGGTCCCCCAGCGCGGACTTCTGAGCCCTGTGCTGGGAGGAAAGGAAACCCCAGATGGCGCCATTTTGCCTGGCTGCCACGCCCCGTGGCTGGTTTGCCTGCCTTGTGGTGAGCCGCCACAAGGAAAGGTTTTCCTTCAGGTGCAGAGAATGTTATGGGATTAAAGAACAAGAATCGAACCAGAGAACTTTACAGCACAAGAAAGAGTCCTTCAGCTCTTCTTGACTGTGCTGAACTATTATTCTGTCTCATCCCACTGACCTGCTCAGTACCATATCCCTCCAAGGACATGTGTAATTTTTTCTTAAATGTCAAAATTGGGCCTGCATTTATGAATTCAGCTTGCACCTCATTCCACATGCATTCACTGCAAGAAGAAATTTCTGAATGAAAAGGATGGAAGAGGATGAGCACAGTCAGAAAGTGATAATGTGACACGGAGGGCAGGACTAGAAAGGCGAGAATTAATCTACATATTGCTGATGCTTTAATACAGAGTTGCCATGTGATTTAAAATTTAAAAAGTACCTTTCAAATTTGGAATGGGGAAAATTGGCTTAATATTTAGATTGCATCTACGATTGTTCTAATGAAGGTTTTTTTTACATGCCAAGAGACATCTGATTTAACCTTTTTGCGCATGCTTGATTTTTCTGTGGATGCTTAGTATCTACTGAGCTAGTTCAAGAGCTAGCTTCGTTAGATGAACAAAGTTAAACATGAAAGTTGACAGACACCATGGTTGAAGTGAAAACACAATGCTGAAGAAACTTAGCAGATCCAACTTTATATAGCAAAGAAAAAGATATATAACCAATGTTTGGGCTTGAGCCCTTCATCAGGATCTTGATAAAGATCTAGTATTTTTACTTTGTTAATGTTCCTTACATGATGTTGAATAGGAGAATCCTGTTCATGAATGGCTTTTTGAATTCTACGTTCAATTTTGGACATTCACTTGTCTTACTTAGGGACTTGGGCATTTGTTTCACCAAGTACTTTTAAATATCATTTTTGTCAGCAATTTTAAGGTTGTACTTTTAAAGGGCAAGATGCATAATTTCTCTTCTCCATACGATGTTTGTGTAAAACTTGCTTGTAGGAAGATGTTTTTTTTTAAAGAAAAGGCCAGCTGCTTTACAATGGAAGGGGGTAATTCAAAGCAGAGTTCTCACAGACACAGTCCCACCTTTTTAAGATTGCATTGTGCCAATAAAGCTCCATAAAATACACGTATTTTCAGTCTAATGACCAGATGCCGCAGATGAATATGTTTCACAGATTTCAAACTGTACTGTACAGTTGTGGCAGAACTTTACATGTGGTGTCACTCTTTTGTCAATGAGAATTGTTCCAAATTGTGACTAAATTCTTAGAGTTCAGAGGTCAAATTTGGATTAATAGAGGAACATAGATATTTTTGTAATGATCATAAATAGTTGCAATTTTAAAAAAATCTCATTATGTTTATTATTACATTTTAAAAAAAACTCTGCTTCATAGGATTTAGTTTTTATCCTGCAGTTACAGTCCAACTCTGATTATCCATAATGGTCAGGATCGGGCCGATTTCAAATAAACAATATTTTCGGAGAACTGATCATTTTTTTAAAAACAGCCCAGTAGCTGCAGCAAATCAATTGTAACAGTGTTTATACAACAACAAGGCAAGGTTTTTAAAGCATTAAAATAATGTTTAATTCTCACCCATAAAATGCTCCTCACCGACACCTCTCCACCAAGGTTCCCACTCCTGCCAGGAGCCCAAGGTTGCCGCTGCCACCTAGGAGCTTGAGATCCCCCCTGCCACCAGGAGCTCGAGGTTCCCGGTCAGTTCAGCTCTGAACTAAATTTTGCATAAATGAGGATTTCTGATTTGTTTGGCATATCCTAATTTATTGAAATTTTAACAAATTTTCAGATAATTGAGGATTTCAGAGAAGCTGATTTTGGGTAATCAGAATTGTACAGTACTGTAATATCTTCCAATCTGAGAGAGCTGATTTTGATGTTTCTTAATTGTGCTAATATAAACTTTCTTTATATTAAACAGGAAAGGGGTGGCAGGGATATCCGCCATCATGTCCTGGGAAATGGAGCTGAAGATACAATTACTGTATTTCCCATACTTGAAGCTGTATAAATAAAGGATTTTAATTTTCTGTTGACCATTAAAACTGTGCATTTGTGTTAAGCTTTCATCAACAGATGTATGTACCTTGGTGGAACAATTGATATGCAACATGAATAGGGAGGTTGAATCAGAGGAATGCTGGTTTTCTTGTGATTCCTTCAATGAGGAATGATCTTTTGAGGTCATGAATAGAGAAGAAACCTTTGGATCTTGAAGGGATGTATGTACATTCACTAGTTGAGCAAATTGGTTAAAAAAAACTTAAGTGAAAAGTAATTTATGTAATGGGGACAGATCAAGTCCTGCCATTAGTTTGAATTATATTCCTTAATTTTATTTATTTCTGCATAAAGCATCCTGTAAGAACCATATTTTTAATGAGTTTATGTGTTGTTAATGATCAATGCAGAAATTGAAATTGGGCTATTCCCAAAATCTCTTGATGATCTTAGTGTAATATGCTTTCAGAAATATTTTAAAAATAGCCAAATTAATTTGAAAGAAAAACACTAATGTTAGTCATCTAATTCAAAGAATTCAGATAGTCTGGATTTGTTATTGAAATAACTAGCGCCACTAGAGAGTTGACACATCCTCTAACTTGATTGCTGCGGAAATGCTACACTGCGGCATCACAAAGACTTTTTGATTTCTCTAATTGGAAGAGGATAGGACAAGGAACAAAGATTGACGAACATCTTTGAAAATTTGTGAGCTCTGGCAGCGTGAGGGAGAACGTCCAGAAATTCTCAGTGCCTGAGTCACAAAAAACACTGGGCATATCAAAGGAAATCCACCCTTCCCCAAATAATTTTCTTGAATTTCTGGAATTTGAATGCTTGCATAGTAATCGATGAGTACATTGAGCGTATCAGTATTCATACAGAAAGACTTTCTAAATGTTTTGACTTGCAAACACCAGGAAGATGTGTGGAATGGCTTTCAATTGTCCAGTGCATTAATTATATTTTGTCCCCTAGGAGAAGCAATGCATAAGATAGAATTAAAAGCTTTGGAATAAGGAAGGTGGAAATAGAGCCCATACCAGACTGTGATACAGATGGTCAGCACACTTTCTACCACATACATGTGAGTAACAATCCAAAATGGTGCAGGCAACCCAAAACAACTTTCTGGGGGCTGTCGAATTTGAAAGTGAGGTACTCCCTGACTAACTTGAAGAAAAAGCAAGAGTCTCTTTGGAGTCATCGTGTGTCTATGGATCCTACCACCTCCTCCACGGACCACATATCTATCCTGCTAACCCCAGTATGGAGACTATTAGCAAAACGAATGAAGCAAGTCTGTAGGGTGGGTTGGAGTGTGCACACGCCATTGCTACAGACTGAGACTGAAATGAAACTATTGCAGGGAGGTGGCCACCTACAACGGACATATCAACATTGTGGAGTACACAGGCTCAGTGACTGGCTACATCAGTAAGTACATTGAGGATGTCACCAAGACCAAATTTTTCATAACCAGAAACCATGGTCAGATGCACTTCTTGGCGCTCGTGATGCTAACTTCAGGACAGAAGACAAGATGGCACTGATACCAGCACTTGTGCCATCTGGAAGGCAAAGCAGGGGTATGCACGGAAGACCCAGAATCAGCTGTGTGACACAAGGCACATGTAGCAGGGAATTAAGACCAGAAACAGATCATAAAGACGACAACGCCTCCCTTCCGGACAGACTGAGCATCTTTTATGCACTGTTCAAGAATAGGCTGATGCTGAAGAAAGCATCCCTGATATATGTGGCCATGGTGAGGAGAACCCAATCCAAGGTAAACCCACACAAGGCAGTGGGTCTAGATAACATACCTGGTTGGGTACTGAAGGACTGCAGACCAATTGACGGAGATACTTGCAGATATCTTCAACACCTCACTGCAGCAGTTCATCCCGGTCGGTACCAGAGAGAGACAGTAATAGGCATCAGTTGCAACAACAGTCCTGTGGGACTGGCCTTCACCATTATAAAATGCTTTGAACATCTGGTGATGGAATGCATCAAAGCACGCCTCCCAGAGACACTGGATCCATTTCAGTTCACCTATGGAAGAAACCATTCCACCGATGATACAGTGATCTTGTCCCTTCCCTTTGTCCTGATCCATGTGGAGAACAATGCCTCATAAGCCAGGCTGCTGTTTATCAATGTCAGCTCGGTGTTTAACATGATCATTCCTGAGAAGCTGGTGGAGAAACTGTTTTTGCTGGGACACAACACCAATCTCCGGCACTGGAGTCTGGACTTCCTAACAGAAAGACCATAGTAGCAGAACGTCAAGCACTGTTATGCTGAGGACTGGTGCACCTCGGCTGTATGCTTAGTCTGCTCCTGTTCACGCTACTGATATATGATGGCATCACCAGATCCAGCTCCAACAGTGTCATGCAGTACGGATAGACTCCAACTTACCATGTTTCAAAAGTTATGATCAGAATCCGTTTTGAATAAAGGCAAGTCCCTGGGGGGGAGGGAGGCAGGGAGAGAGAGAGAGAGAGCAATCTGCGCATGTGCTCCAAATCACAACATAGGTTGCGAAGTGACGCTGCTGCCCTTAGATGCAAGGCACTATTTTGGGAGCCCAGTGCCCTGCGTGCTGTTGGGAGGCCTCCGCTGCCGCCAGATCAACAGGAGCGGGTCAAAAATTTACCTGTACAGATAGACCCCGATAATTTCACCTTACAATGTGAGTCGCGGAAATGAAACACGTTGGGGTCTACCTATAGTCGGCCTCCTCAGCACCGATGAGTTGCACTACAGAGAAGAGGTGGAAAATAGTGTGAGAATAACAACCTGAGTCTCACTGTGGATAAGACAAAGGAAATGATTGTGGACTTCAGAAGGATCAGGAATAACTACTCTCCACTCCACATCAATAACTTGGTAGTGGAGGGACTAGAGACAGCAAGTTCCTTGGAGTTCACTTAACAAGTGACCTTATCCATAGCAAAGGCAGCATTAGGTCACTACTGTGAGGTTTGTTCAGTTCCCTGATGACTGCAAGGATGCAGGTATTTTTGGACCTGTTGGTGGGCAATATCATTCTCTTGAACTTCCTGATGGGAGGAGGGAGAAGAGAGAGAGTGTGATGTGATGGGGTGGAATAAGGGCCCTTCACAATCTTGGATGCTTTTCTGAGGCAGACAGAAGTGTAGATGGAGGCGATGAACGTGGGAAGGAGTGTTCTGAGCTCCATTCACTACCACCTGCAGCAGCTTCTGTACCATGCTATGATGCTTTCAATGGTGCACCTGTGGAAATTATTGAGGGACATGCTGAACTCTTGTAAGGCACCTCTTTTTAAAAAAATTTACAACATAGTAGAAGCTGATTCCTCAATTTAAACCCACGCTGCCCAATTACACCCAAATTAACCTACAACCCCTGTACAATTTGGAGGGTGGGAGGAAACCAGAACACCTGGAGAAAACCCACACAGACTCCTTACAGATTGCACCAGATTCAAACTGGGTCGCTGGCTCTGTAATAGAGTTGCGCTAAGCTTGCTGTCCACTCGAGTTTGGATCAGGTCAGGTCATTGGAAACTTTTACTCCCAACTTGTATTGTCATCGTGCAATTTTTCAGTACTTCTAAAAATTAAGACCAAATAAAAGTTTTCTTAACTTTATTTATACAAAAAAAGCCCAATGCATATTCAGCAATAACAAAAAGAATTCTTACATCTGAAAGTGGTATTTGATGTAAAATTTGCAACAATGACTTCTTTTCCTAAGAAAAATTGAATTGGGTTATTTAGCATTTGTACAGGTATTGAAAAACTAGACTCACCTGTCAACTAGCAAGCCATCCAGTCGGTAAATGGTGGCTGCCATTTTCTAGAACCACCAGGAGTTAAAACAGTGTTACTATAAATTTTCTTGTAGTACAAAGCCTCATATAAATGAGCAGAACCATTTTACAAATTTGAAATTAATATTTATCTGCCTAAATACATGATGGACAATGATAACTGCAAGCAGTTATTTGGAGTTTAATGTTATTCACAGGCAGGATGGAATGCATAATAAGTATCTTTGCCAGAGAGAATGGCCCATTGTCAGAAGCTCTTGGAAGGGAAGTATAATTGTCAACTGAATTTTGTTCGTTAATCATACCTTGCCCAAGTATTTGAGAAATATGAAAGCTAATTCTACATAGACAAATATATGCATTCCAGCATTTTGCTGAATTCTAACATATTTACATAAAATTTGCCAAGTAAAACTGGGTGAACTATTTAAGCTCCAAAGCTTGGTGTGACGGTGAGACAGAAGGTTGGTTCCATATGCTGTATTATAATTGATAGGGAACATTGTACCTACCGTTCCTCATTGTAAATAATCCTTTTTCTGAAGATTACAATTTCTATCATCTTTTTATTTAATTGCAGTTAGTAAATTACTAGGTTTGTTTTGATATTTGTGAATAAGTTCCAATTTTTTTTTCTCTTTCCTCATTCCATGTTTCTGCTCTCTTGATTCTGACCCATTTCATGATTACCACAGGAAACACCCTGCTGTCTCACCCAAGGTCAGTTTCATACATAGATGCAAGGCCATGAGAGGCAGCTGACTTGGCCAAAGATCCTGGTTTTACTCTACATTCAAACACATTGCTGGATCAATGGCCACCAAATAGAATTAAGAATCTGGCATATTCTCCATCTAGTTTAAGGACATTAAGATAAACTGCAGTATTTCCTCTGCAAATAGTACAAGATGGATAATTTAGTGCAGTGTGGGGAAAAGAAGGCTGCTTTTTTTTTTCTTTCTGCTACTCCTATCAATAAACCAAAGTATTAATTGCATCGCACTAATTTAGTACAGTGTATAGCAAGTTAAACCATTGCGAACAGATAAAAATCATGTTTTGCATACAGCTGGAAATGCTTCTGTTGAATTTGGTAGCTTGTGGTTTATTTGAACTGATTGCAAATGGATACAAACGGATGTTTTTAAAAAAACAGAATAAACAGAATTGGAGAGTTATTTTAAAAAAAAAATCACTTTAACATCTGAAGGAAGTGCTTTCTTTATTTGTAGTTGAAAAATGACACAGATGGAGTTTGACCTGTGGATAACTAATTTTCTTTGTCCTGCAATACATATATAGAGGCTTGTTATAAAAAACGTACTGCACTAACTTTACAAGACACAGTTTGGACTACAAATAATCTTGCACTTTAAACATAAGAGTTAAAGAGGATGCTTCTGCAGAAATAAGGTGGGTACAAAGGTATAAATTTACAAGCATCTTGTTGGTTTTCTCCAGGAATTTACTTAATTGCCATTGTGAAGAAGCAACAAATCTCAGGGAAGCTACATAGCTGGATTTGTAAAATGTTCTTAAACATGTTTTGTCTTTAAAAAAGATTGATGTGAAACTTAAATATCATCGTTACCTAATGCTCTTCTATTCGTGCTATCATAGAAAACTCAAACAGTGTGAATTGCTCATCTGTAGATATTGCACATTAGAATTTGATTTCAGGTAAGTAATTATCAAATTTGAGATTATAAACTAATTTGTTTAGCTTTCATTTTCCTATGACATAGATTCTGTTGGGAGTGAAATGAATGAAAACAGTTGCTTGAGGGGACTGAAGTATTTAAAAAAAAAAAATGCATGTTTCAAAAAATCCTAAAAAGTCAGGTTCAAATGATAAAGTAGCAATCTTTATAATTAAAAGGAACTGCAATGAGGAAACCGTTTTGATTATACCTTAAATAACAGCAATGTTTGTGCATTTTTTAAAAACCAGTTTTTTTAAAAATATAAAACTGCCCAAAATGACAAGGTACAATACCTTTCCTTAGTTGACCGAGCTTTTAATTAGGATAATGGAACAGAAAAATTGTTAACTATTTACAATGCAATTCTACTCTTAATTTGAATTATTTTACATGTATGACAACTTGAGGGTGCATTTAAAACTATCGTGGAAACTTTTATCCATCTGTTGTGGGGTAAAGGCCTGTTCATGTTTCTTTGTTACCCACAGGTGCATTTGCACCCAAACCTTGGAAGCTATGGTCAGAAAACCAACCTATAAGGAATTCTTGATGAGCAGCCCATTTACATTACCAACCAGGTCTCTTTCCATAATGGCAGATAACAGAAATTCCATCGAAACTATCTGCATTTAAACAAAATTTAATTTACCTGATTGTTCCAAATAATTCTAGCCTAGATACTCTCTGTAAAAGTACAGATCAATTCAAGGCAAATGCACCACTTGTGTTTTATTTCCAACATTTTTCAATGTAGCATACAGTTAATCATTTGGAAATCCTAAGGGGAAATTCATAAACTACACATTAATCTGTTTTCTTTTCTACCATGCTTTTCTCTTTCAGTTCTTCACCTTTGACCTCTTCCGAATTTTCTTTAATTCCATCATCCTTTTGATTTTCATTGTAATTTTCCTCCTTTTCCCCATCAATGGCTTCTGCTTCTCCCTGGTCAATGGCTTCATTCTGAAATTCTTCTTCTTCCGGTTCGTATTCCCCGTCTGCCGTCCATATTCCGTAACACATGATGCTGATGATGCCCAGAGGTAGACCAAAGAGAATGCAGCCCAGGAGAGGAGAGGCCTTGAAAACGGACTAGTAATAAGATGGAGACACATGACAAAGAATGCTCATTTTCTTCAATGTAACAATTGAGTAAGATAGCAAACAACTTAATAGTTTTATTACGCCAAGAATGTTCTACCAAATTAACAAAATAACATTTGCCACGGCAATGATTAAGATCTGTTTACAAAGTTCTAGGGTTCTCTTCCATTCTTAATCAACCGTAGTCCTCTATTTTAGGTTTCTCCTTGAGGAAATTAAATTGCAAATGACTTCATCAATATTGATGTTAACAAGTTTTTGTATCACATCGAATAACTAATAAGATTATCCTTCGCCTCTGGAATAGTTGAGTCTGGATAAGTGAAAGACACAGACGAAGGTTTGATCAGAGTTGATGTGGGATAAAGCAAGAAGGCGGCCTTGGTGTTGAATAATTTGACAGAATTAGAGTTTGTCATATACTTAAGTACATTGTACTGATGCACTTCCAGTTTATTTAAAACACATTAACACACAAGATGCCTCAAAGATTATATAAAATAAAGGAAAAGTAAATGTTCACAAATTGGAAAACAAATACACTAGGAGTCTGAACGGACAGATTGCAAAGTCTGGTGAAAAACTGGAGAGGAAGGGAGAATTAGGGCTGTGTTGTGTGCATTCACCAGAGATTAATATTTAACTGGGCATTGAACAAACAGTCTTACAGCAAGTAAAGTGGAGGAGATTTGGATAGATTTGTCCTCAGCTGGTGTGTGGAACTGAATGTCAGGTTTGTGAATGATGGAATCAGGGAAATCCCTGCATGAAGAAGTGGTGTGGGACCAGAACAGAATCCATTCGGGGTCTTAAATAGGTAAAAGTTAAACCAAACAAGAGCAACCCCAATGAGAAAAGCTAATGGAGGTGATGTAACTAGCAGAAAGCATCAAACCGGCCATATGACATTTGTGCATGATTCGGGGTTTAAAAGGTTGCATGGGTGATGAAGTATAAATCCATTTGATTCACTCTAAAAAATGTATGGTTATTTTGTCATGCCCACTGCAATTCCAGTGGCCACAAACTACTAAGCTCACATTCGTGAGAGTTTTGGTTCAGCTACTTATTGTTTCAGATGGAAACCTCTGAAATGAAATTGAAGGCAAGATGGGCATGGACTTGACAGATAACAATATGAAGCAGGTTGAGAGGAAAAGGAAGCTGAAGATTCACAGATTCAGCAACATGCCTCTTTATATCAGTTTTGCATGGGAGGCATAATTTAAACTATGTTAGCTGGATAATCAATCATTTGTGGAAATAGGTCAAGGAGTATGAAGGTGGTGGTATGGCCATGATAAACCATGGAAACTGCATTCAGGGCCACAGCAATAAGAAAGCTAGAGGTTGTTCAGATGCTCAACAGGAGAATTGCTCAAAATAGATTCAGTATTAGTCCTAAAATCTGGACTTCTTGGGAATTGGGTCAGTCTAGATGTTCTGGATTCTCGGGCAGTACTTTTAAAATTCAAATTTGAGAATAAAGAAGAGATGAACAGGTAAATTTCGATAGCTTATTAATGTAAATGGGGCGGCATGGTTGGCATAGTATTTAGCGCAACACCTTTACAGCGCCAGTGATTGGGACCGGAGTTCAAATCCTGCAGTGTCTGTAAGGAGTCTGTATTTTCTCTTTGAGTCTGTGTGTTTTTCCCTGGGGGGGGGGGGGGGGGAGAGGAATTTTTTCATATAAAATACAAAAAAAAATTATTAATTTCAGTGACTTCTGTGGCACTTACGCCTGCAGAAACGCACACAAAAGCTCACTAAATGTAAAAGGTTTGACAGTTTTCCAAGTCTGGATTTCTGGTATTTGGATTGTTACTGTATTTCTCAAATGATGATGGATTGCTTTGTGACTAAGAGCAGTCAATACATGAGTTTGTTTTATTTTTGACAAATAAATTGCTGGAAAGTGCATTACTAATAATTCTCAATTTAACTGCAAAGAAAACAAAAAGTACTTACTAATATGGTAGACTTGCCATCATATAACAGCCTTCTAATGCGGTGATAGAAACTGTCTCCTCCCTGTGCCTAGAATCAAAGGATTGGATCGATCGTCAAACATGAAGTTAAATTGAAAAAAAAATCTACACATGGGGGTGGTGAGGGGGAGAGATACTGAGAATTTTAAGAATGAATTTTCCACACATGACACCACGTTTAGTTTTGTGCAACGATGAAGTAAGGAATGCCTGTTAAGGCTTTTCTGAGCCAGTGGCTGAAATCCTAAACAGGGACCAATTCCTGTGCAACACTCACTATTAAGTTGAATTACAACTGTCAATGAGTTTTTCTTCTGACATTGAAAGTGCTCCCCCTGAATTCATCAAAAGAAAACAGCTACATTTCAAACTTCCACAAGGTAGCATTTTTCTTGATCAGCACTTGGGTAGATAAGTCCCCAGGTCCTGATGGAATGCATCCCAGGGTATTGAAAGAAATGGTTAGTATAAATATTAGGAATTTTTTTAACAACTAAGTGATCATAATTCTGTTAAGTTCCTTAATTAGAATGCAAAAGACCTAAATCATCCAGTAAAACAAGAAAGTGGCTTCACATTTAAAACTACAATTATATCTTTACAGGAGACATGTATTTAGTGGCAGTGATGTTTCACACCTGATGCTGTGGTGGAAGGGGCAGGACCCCTTTCAAGCTAAATCTAGAGGGACATCGATCCTTATTAATCAAAAATCCCTTTAGTATGCCCTTTGGATTCTAACAGTCATTTTGTTACTGTTTCAGGGAAATTACATGATTAAAAGGGTGGTTTTCGCAAATGTTTATGCTCCTAATGTTGATGATTCAGAGTTTTTGAATTTTTTTTTACTTCTTTACTGGATTTATGTTTATATTCATTTATTCAAGGTGGGATTTCAACTGCTGGTTGGACCCTATCTTGGATCGTTTATCTTCTAATCTTGCCACATTAAATAAATATATTATTTTCTATTGGATAATGGAATTTCAAATGTCTGGCTCTTTTAAAAGTCCTAATAGGCAGTATTCTTTCTTTTCTTGTGTCCATAAAGCACAAGACTCACGTATTAATTATTTTTTTATTGATAATTAATTCATTCTTGTGAATACCATAGTATTGCAATACCTGTTCACACCCCGTTTCATTATCATTGAGTCTCCCTAATTTTCCTCAAGTTAAAAGACACTGGCAGTTTAATTTGTATTATTATCAGATAAAGACTTTGTTAAATTTATGGAAAACAGTTTTTTTTTTGGTACTAATGTCTCTTCAGAGACTTCTACTTAAGTTATATGGGATACTTTGAAGGCCTTTCTTAGGGGGCAAATAATTTTGTATGCTGTTAATTTTTTAAAAAAGGAAGATTAATAAAGAAAGATCTGAGGTAATTAAACAGATAGAACAACAATTCAAACTAAAAATTCAGAAGTATAGAAAAACAGATTGAACTTAAATTTGATTTCTCAACATATCCAGTTGAATGCCAACCGTTCAAGTCAAAAAGTCAATTTTACATTCATGATGATAAATCTGGTAAGTTTTTGGCTAACCAATTGCGAGGATTTGGCGCTAAGCGGCATATTACAAAGGTTTGTAAAAATAAGGGTATTATGACTTCAAATCATTCTGAGATAAATATATTTAAAAGATTCTATTCCAAATTATACTCTTCTGAACATACAAATAATGGTTATTTGATGAAGAATTTTCTAGACCGATTGATTTCTTCAGATAGTCAAATTAGACTGGATGAATCTATCTCGCAAGAGGAAATAATGGTTGCTTATTTCCTCGTTTCAATCTAGAAAGGCCTTGAGCCAATGGGCTTCCTGTGTAATTTTCAAATTTTTCTCAATTGCTCACACCTTACTTGAGTGTGGTGTTTGCTGATTTGTTTAAACAGGGCAAACTTCCAGATTCATTTAGTGAGCCATGCATATCTTTAATGGTGAAGAAAGGTAAAGACACCCAACGCTCCAAGGAATAAAGTCCCAACCTGCTTAATCTTTCCCTATAGCTCAACTTCTAAAGACACCCAGCAATATCCTAGCAAATCTTCTTTGCACTCTTTCAATCTTACTGATATTCTTCCTGTATGGTGAGCA
Source organism: Narcine bancroftii (assembly GCF_036971445.1). NCBI lineage: Eukaryota > Metazoa > Chordata > Chondrichthyes > Torpediniformes > Narcinidae > Narcine > Narcine bancroftii. The sequence continues at coordinate 227,020,672 of NC_091470.1, read as the reverse complement.
GAACTGCACACAATACTCCAAATTTGATCTCACCAATGTTTTATACAATCTCACCATAACATTCCAACTCCTGCACTCAATACTTCGATTAATGAAGGCCAAGATGCCAAAAACTTTCTTTACAACCCTGACTACCTGTGACGCCACTTTCAGGAAACTATATATCTGTATTGCCAGATCCCTTTGTTTCTCCACCCTCCTCAGTGCCCTAACACTTACTGTGTATGTCCTTCCAAAATGCAAAACCACACATCTGTCTGCATTAAATTCCCTCTGCCACTTTCTGACCCATTTTTCCAGTTGGTGCAGATCCCTCCACAAGCTTTGAAAGCCTTCCTGCTGTCCACAATCCCTAAGCCAATTTTCTACATTATCATCCAGAACATTGAGAAAGACAACAAACAACAATGGTCCCAGCATTGATCCCTGAAGCACACCACTAATCACAGGCCTCCAGTCTGAGAAGCAATTTTCCACTACCACACTGTTTTCTCCCTTTCAGCCAATTTTGAATCCAATTTACAATCTCTCCATGGCTACCTAGTGTCTGAACCTTCTGAACTAGCCTCCCGTGTGGGGTATTCCCAAAGGCCTTACTAAAGTCCATCTAGATCACATTCACAGCTTTTCCTTCATCTACTTTCTTGGTAAGTTCGTTAAACACTATCTAGCATGCACAAAGCCCTACCGACTATCCTTGATAGTACAAATACTTGCATACCTGATCTCTCAGAATACTGTCCAATAATTTACCTACTACTGATGTCAGGATCACTGGACTAATTTCCTGGCTTACTTTTGGAGTCCTTTTTAAACAATGATACAACATGATCTACCTCCAATCCTCTGGCACCTCACTGAAGATGGAGCCAAGTTCAGTACATGTCAGACTTGTATTGGAAAAGATGGGTTAAATAATATCTTCCCCAGCTGCAAGAACAACAGAAATTGTTTAATCTCAGATACAGCTTTACCACGGGAGACATCATGATCATCATTGATGATTCAGCACCTTGAAACTCCTGACTAACTGGACAAAAAACGTGCATCATGTTCGGATCAAAACTAATACCGGCTTTCTGAACAGACCTATTATGAAGGCAGAGGAACTTTCACGAGTACAAATGGACTTTCACAAGATAAAGGAACAGAAGTAGGCTATTTGGCCCATATAGCCTTTTCCACAAATCCACCATGCACTAAACTGTTCTCACATCTAGTTCCAAGTTTTGGCCTTTTCCCCGTATCCCTTGAAACCTATCAATCTCCCCCTTAAACTCCCCCAATGATTGTGCCTGTATGTGGCAATGAATTCCACAAATCCACGACCCTCTGTCTAAAGAAATTTCTCCTCTTGTCCTGGATTCATCCACCAAAGGAAACCTCTTATTCACATCTCCTCTGTCCAATTTTTCGGTATTGGAAATGTTTCTGTGGACACTTCCAACCTGAGAAAACACCTGTCTGTAAAGGCAGCGGTTCATCGCTTTTACGCCTAAAGACTTACCTCTCTGAATGCGACATGGCCGGCTCCGAGGTGCCAATTCCAACCCTTCTCAGGGAAGGACAGTTGGGGAGAACTGTGCTCCACCACCTAACCTGAATACAGCCGTTGCAAGCGGGTGGTTAGGGGTGGGCTGATTACGCCATCAGCCCACGACCCATCTCTCCACTCACCCCTCTCCCTCCATGACCCCCTCAAGGCAGGGGTGAAGGGTGAGACCCATTGGGGCAGTAGGGGCCAGTGCGGGCTGTGACCGCCTCACCGGGGCAATTCGGCCTTTGGGGCTAATCTCTGTGGCTCAAAACGTGGCAGAGCAATGGCCGTCGTCCCTACCCATAATTCCCCACAGACCAGTTCCAGCTGCGTGGGGGATTATGGGTAGGGTAGATGGCCATTGCTCTGCTGTGTACTTATGATGGGTGGTCCAACCTCCATCAGTTGTCCAACCTCCATCAGATCTGGAGGGTGCTATGAGGCACCTCTCGATATGAATGCAACGCTGGAGCAGCCTTTTAGGGCTGCTGTCTGAAAGTTAAGTTTTATGTTTTTGATCTGCTCTTGTAGCCAGGCTCAGGCAGGGGCCTGACATGAGATGTATTTATGCGATCCCTCTCATTCTTCAATACTTCAGTGAATACAATCCAAGAGTCGCTAAACATTCCTCATACGTTAGCCCCTGCATTCCAGGAATCCTCCTGGTAAATCTTTTCTGTACTCTCTCCAACATTATTACATCCTTTCAAAGATAAGGGGCCCAAAACTGCACACAAAACCCCAAATGAAGTCTCACCAGTGCCATAGAGCCTCATCAACACCTCTAGTCTTCTACACTATTCCTCTTGCAATGAATGCCAACATAGCATTCGCTTTCTTTACTGCTGATCCAACCTGGTGGTCAACTTTTAGGTCATCCTGCATGAGGACCCCCAAGTCCATTTGCACTTCCAAACTTTGAATTTTCTCCCCATCCAAATAATAATCTGCCTAGTTCCTCTTCCAAAATGTACAACTACACATTTCTCAACATGTATCTCATTTGAATTTTCTTTGGCCACTGTCCAGTTTCTTCAACATTTCCTACTCCACCACCTAACTGGGTGTCATCTGCAAACTTCACCACAAAACCATCCAATCCATCAATATACATTGTAAAAAGAAGTGGCCCCAACACTGACAGAACTAGTAACCAGTAACCAACCAGAACAGGATCCCTTTATTCCCACCTTTTGCTTTCTGCTTATCAGCCAATGCTCTATCCAATCTAATATCTTTCCTGTAATTCCATGTGCTCCCATCTTATTAAGCAGCCTCTTATGCAGCACCTTATCGAAGGCCTTTTGAAAATCCAAATACACATCTGCAGCCTCTCCCTTGTCCATCCTACTTGAGCTTTCCTCAAAAAATTATATTAGGTTGGTTAGGCCTTTCCTTTAATTAAACCATGCTGGCTTGGACCGATCATGCCATGTACCTCAAGGAATTTCATAACCTCGTCCTTGAGGATCAATGTCAGGCTAATAGGCCTATAATTTCCTTTATTCCCCCCACTCCTTTCTTAAACAGCGGAACTACATTTGCAACCTTCCAATCCTCCGGAACCATGCCAGTGTCTAGTGATTTCTGGAAAATCAATTCTAATGACTCCACAATCTCCAAAGCCACCTCCTTCAGAAAACTGTGGATGCACCTTATCCGGTCCGGGAGACTTACCTATCTTTAGTCCATTCATCTTAACTAAGCACCATCTTTATAGTAATCCTGACTGTACTTAATTCTATTCCCAGAGGCCTCTATCAGGTATATTGCTATAGTCTTCTTCAGTGACGACTGATGCAAAATACTCATTTCGTTCCTCCGCCATCTCTTTGTTACCCATTTATAATTTCTCCAGCATCATTTTCAATCAGTCCTATGTATGCCCGTGTCCCTCTTTTACTCTATATATTTTTAAAAAATCTTAGTATCCTTTTCTATGTTATTTGCCAACTTCCTTTCATAATTGATCGTTTCTTTCCTAATGACTTTTTTTGTTTCTTTCTTTAAGTTTTAAAGTTTCCCAGTCCTCTGTTTTCCACTAATTTTTGCTTCCCTGTATGTTCTCCCTTTTGTTTTTATTTTAGCCATAACCTCTCCTGTTAGCCACATTTGTGCCATTTTTTCATTCATAATTTTCTTTCTTCTTGGAATATATATATCCTATACTTTATTTCTTGTAGAAATATCATCCAATTCTGCTCTGCTGACCCCCCCCCCCCCAATCTGGTTTACTGTTTCAGTCAACTTGGGCAAGTTCCTCTCTCATCCCACTGTAATTTCCTTTGTTCCACTGAAATATTGTCACACCTGATATCAGCTTTTTCTTTTCAAATTTGAAACTGAACTCTTATCATGTTGTGATCACTACTTCCAAGGATTCCATTACCTTTAATTCCTTAATCACCTCAGGTTCATTACACATCTCCCAATCCAAAACTGCTGATCCCCTGGTGGGCTTATCGACAAGCTGCTCCAAGAAGTCATCCTGTAGGCATTCTACAAACTCTCTATCCTGAGACCCAGTACCTTCCTGACTTTCCAAATCACGTTAACCCTTCATGTTAAAATCCCCAATAATTATTTTGACATTTTCCTTCCGATATGCTTTTTTCTATTTCCAACTGTAAATCGTAGTCCACTTCCCAGCTGCTATTTGGAGGCCTGTATATAACTGCTAATAGGATCCTTTTAGCTTTGCAATTTCTTAACTCAATCCATAAGGATTCCACCTCTCCTGACTTTATTTTGTTGTTTTATTGCCCATTACACAGGTTACAGACTTTATTGGTCCAGAGTGGTGGCAAGGATCACTCTTTATCAAGCCAATGTGTTGGTAACCTCGAGCCTTAGGAAGAAAGAAGATCTGTACAAAGTTTGAATATTATGTGTTTGGTTTTTATTTACGATTGATTGTATAATTGTGTAATTATTATAAGACATTACGTCTCATTGTAATAATTAGGCGCCGGTATTGCAGGGACCAAATGTGTCAGTTTGCTGGGTGCAGCCATCTTTATTTTTGTGCTCATGCGCGAGGGCCAGCTGGCGCATGCAGAGCGGTGTGTTCGGTGTATGGAGTGCCAGCTGGCATCTGCACGATGGTTATGAGCGCGAATTCAGATCATAAGCCCTGAACAACATGGCAGTGTGTATGTGAGTGGGGGTGAGAAGCTCACACATTTTTTGTTGACCGTTTACGCAAACGTTTATATGAATGTTTTGTTATTACACATCACTATTTATACACATGTATAAATTAACATGAGAATGTTAAAGAAGATGGTTATAAGTTTTGTGTGTTAAAGGATTTAAATACAACTGAACTTGTATTGGAAATAATTGAAAACGCATCACGAATAAAGAGCTTCACCCAGCCTCCAAGTGGCTTTTATGGATAGTAGTTGCTACACGGGGGTTAGCCTTTGAGGAGAGATTAAGTCGTCTGGGACTGTACTTGATGGAATTTAGAAGAATGGGAGGGGATTGTATAGAAATGTATAAAATTATGAAAGGCAGAGTTGTGATAGAGGTAGATAAGTTGCTTCCATTGGTGGGGGAAGACTAGAACTAGGGAACATAGCCTCAGGATTTGGGGTAGTAGATTTAGGACCGAGAGGGTGGTGAATCTATAGAATTTGCTGTCCATTGAAGCAGTGAAGGCCACCTTAGTAAATATATTTAAGACAAATTTGAATGAATCTTTACATAGTAGGGGAATTAAGGGATATGGGGAAAAGGCAGGTAGGTGGAGATGAGCCCGTCATCAGATTAGCCACAATGTCATTGAAGACTCAACGGGCTGGATGGCCGACTCCTGCTCCTATTTCTTTCACTTCTCCAAATTAAACAAATCATAATCCTAAATACAATCTACTTAACCTGCAGTGACCACAATGATTAATAAACCCGTGGATGAGGGAAATAGGAAGATGGGCGAGTTCAAATTAACCATCACAAACTTACTTCTGCTGATCCTTCCATGATTTTATTAATGAACTTGATTAAGTCTTCAATGCTCTCAATTGGTGTTTCTGTTAGAAAGTACTGATGATTAGATGTGTTCAGTACAACTATGGAAGGAACGATAACCTCACTGAAAGAAAAACAAAGACATTTTCAAGCAAATTATAATGATTAATGCAGAAGAATTTACCTAATGTTCTGCTTTGCATTTCTATTCAAGATAACTGTTAACATGTGAGTGGTGGAATTATTAATGAATTATGAAAACCCATCTTCAGCCACCTTGTGGCGAGAATTGTAAAAAGAGTTCAGAATAAGGACAAAGACTTTCTTTACGTGGGTTAAGGACAAATGTACAGATATATTGTACCAAGTGGTCAAATTTACACTACTCCATAGTTAAATGACTTGTAGAAATTGATGTTATGAACAAAGCAAAGCTAACTAAGCTAATTTTAAACATTTCCAGTAATACACCAAAATGTGGCACCAAATCTGCACCTCTATTAAGTTTAATTATTCCAACTATTATGAAAGTGGAATTGCAACTCTTAAAGCCATTCTGAGGTACCGAGGTGAAGTTGGAAAGAAAATCCATTATTCTTGTTTGCAAATTGCTGTCCTGTCATCCCACTTCAAACGTATGTGAGGATGCATGTGAGGCCAGGATCTGATTACACTTTTGCAAAATAACCTCTTGAAATTTAAATTCAACGGGATTTGGTTGATTAATATAGTAAAATCCCCATTATTTGGAATCGGCAAAAAAAAATCCAGAAAATAAATAGGCAAAAAATATGAAAGTTTAAAATTGGTGCCCCCCTAAGTGGTCAGTTTGTCAATCCACGCAACACAATCTCAAGCAACCAGCAAATTCACTTATCTGGTATCTATCAATCCCCATAGGTGTCAGATACCAGGGCTTTAAACTGTATATCAGAACACTGTCAGTAATTAAGAAACTGAAGAGTCTTCAAATGAGAGAAAAGACAAAAAGTAAAACTTGCTCTCAGTGAAAAATTGTACCAGAAACTGGTTGTAGATTTTCAAAATTCAACAATAGTTCCTTACTTGCCAGGTCATCACAACCTAAGTAGGACAGTAGTTTTTCATCTTTATATTAAACTTAAATTTTCCACCAAGATAAAATCCTTTGAAATATTAATTGCTGAATATTCAGAATGCATCATCAACCCCTGTGCCCCATTTCCTCAATACTGCAGTATTTAAATTCACTAAATTCACTAAATGAGAAACATTCCTCTATTGCTCTCACTCACTGTTCTTGTAATTTCTACTTTAGCTTTTGCCTTCTATTTTCCTCAGGCTCTGGTTTCTTGTACTATTTCTTCAATAATTTCTCTTTCTTCATTTCTGGCTTTATGTTCGATGAGTCTCTTACTCTTACTCTCTCTCTCTCCCTCTCTCTCTCTTTCTCTTTCTCACTTTCAGTAAAATCTTCCTTTCCTTCATTTCTGGATTGAAAAATAGTGGATCTCAGCTGTAAAAAAATCCAATGATTGAAAAGTGAGCCAGTTGCAATTTTATACACATGTAACAAACTTATCATTCTTGTTCTCCTTTACTTTACAAATACTTCCTGTGCTGATCAAATTGTACTTCTTTTTGAGTGAACTGAGGCAATCAACAATAAATTTAATATCCAGAAACGTCTCCTATCAAGAACACAATTTTAACATTTAAAATGGATAACAATATGGAAAAATTCCACATTTTAAAATATCACAAACATTGCTTTGAGGTGTTAAAATCAGAGAACACTTACTCCATAATGACAGTGTTGATGTAATCAGCTCCATCCACATGCCCAAACTGGAAATCCCTGATAATGCAGTTAAATACATGTGGAGAAACACCATTATATTTCAATAAATAGTTCTTAATTTCATAACTCAATGTTTTGTAGATGAGCTTTCTCCTTCAATGCAAACAAACAGAGAGGGAGCTCTATCAGTGGGAAAGTTGTCTTTAGGATGTTTATTAAGGCCTTGCTTGCCCTATGGTGCTGTTCAATAAAAAATAGGAGTGTTCACACATTGTCCCGCCATCAATTCTATTGAAAATAAGTACAGTACAACTCCAATTACCCAAAATTGGATTCTCTGAAATCCTCATTTATTCAAAAAATATTTAAAAAGCAGATAAATGAGGATATTTGAAACAAATCAGAAATCCTCATTTATTCAAAATTTTTTCAGAGCCGAACTGATGTTACAGGTTGAAAAAATTTTGGAAAAACCAAAATTGAGTAGAATTTTGACTTTTTGGTATTGGATTTATCTTACTTTGTTCAGATTGTTTTGTTATGCTGAGAATTAAATGTTATTTCATGCTTAAAAAGCCTTCCCTTGTTATTTGTTATATAGAATTTACAGTGCATTAAAACAGACCATTCGACCCTTCTGGTCTGTGTCAACCAATAAAACTAGCTAAACCCACTGACCTACTCTCATTCTACAACCCTCCAGATCACCCTTATCCATGTATTTATCCAATTTATTTTTAAAACTCAAGATTGAATCTGCATTCACTACATCAAAAGGCAGCTCATTCCACACTCCTACCACTCTCTGAGTGACCTTCCCCTAATGTTCCCCTTATACCTCTCCCCTTTCAACCTTGAACTCTTGTATTTATCTCCCCCAATCTAAATGGAAACATCCGACTCACATCTACCCAGGTATATATCTGTGGTGTACTGTTAGACAGAACCAGACACACACAAGGTAAAGACTGTACAACAGGATTTAATCAACAAAGACTTCCACAGAGCCAGTCTGGCTGTTGCTGCAGTAACTCAGGCTTATATCCCGGAGGGTGATTGACACCCGACCGGCTGGGGCTTGATCCATTTAGGTCGACTGATTGACAGCCGGCCTGGTGTTGTCCTGTCCCCCTTACACTCCTGCAGGTACAGAGGTTGCCCCCTGAAGTTGGCTGGTGGTGTACCACCACAATATCCCTTATAATCTTATAAACCTCTATCAAGTCTCCCCTCATTCTTCTTCGTTCCAAGCAGTATAGTCCTAACCTGTTTAATCTTTCCCAGTAACACAACTCCTGAAGCCCCAGCAACATCTTAGTAAATCTTCTTGGCACTCTTTCAATCTTATTGATAGCCTTCCTGCTGCTGGGCGACCAGAATTGCGTGCAATATTCTCTGTGGCCTCACCAATGACTTGAATAACTTCAACATAACATCCCAACTTCTTTACTCAATACTTTGATTTATAAAGGCGAAGATGCCAAAAGCTTTCTTTACAACCCTGTCCACATGCGACACCACCTTCAAGGAACAATGTACCTGTATTCCCAGATCTTCTTGCACCTCTACACTCCTCAATGACCTACCATTTTCTGGGTATGTCCTACCCTGAACTACTCTTCCAAAGTGCCACACTTATCTGTATTAAATTCCATCAGCCATTTTCCAGTTGGTCCAGATCCCTCTGCAAGCTTTGAAAATCTTCCTCACAGTCCACTACACCTCTTTGTGTCATCAGCAAACTTGTTGGGCTGCTTTCTAAAAAAATGACCAGTTATCTGAAAATATTGTTTATCCAAAATAGTTGCAGTCCAGACATTTCAAATAATCAGAGTTGTCTGTACTTTGTTCTAATATATAATAAAGCTGACAATTTGTCCTATCAATCTACTCTAAGCTGAAGTCTTTCCAGTACATCCTTATGGTATTCCTTACACCATAACGAAGGCCCTGTTATCTAGTTTTATAAAGGGTTATGGCAGACCTGTCCTCACAACAAAGGAGGCCGAATCACCAAAAGTACAGAGTGTCACAACATGGCACTTGGCCCCTGTTTGTGCTAAGGAGAGGACCGTGCTTACAGTCCTTCGCCAGTGGGGGGAGGAACTGTCCCTTTTGTGATGAGCACCAGGCCAGGTCTCAGTGACGTTGGCCAAGGGAACAATGCAGGGGCTCCAGAAGTGGGACGATTTCCTTAAAAAGTCAGCGTGGTTATTTTGAATAAACACAATTGCTGGTTTCACTGACTCACAGACTGTTGTCTTTTTGTCAGCTTAGCCCAGGTGCTAAAGGGTCAGTGTAATTATTATTTTGCTATTGTACTCAAGGAGTTAAATAAAGGGCCATTCCAAGTTTGTATCTGCACATTCTTAACAAGTCTTGTGGCTTTCAAAGATACACGAACAGAATGTCTCTGCTCCAGCGTACCTTAAAATCACACTTTTTTTGCTCCATTGCCACTCCTCAAAATATATCATTTTATATTTATTATATTAAATTTCATCTGGCATTTTACTATTTCATCTTCATTCTTATCTTTTTCTGCATTCTTCATTTGCAAAGCATTTATCAACGCACCTGTGAAACTGCTCCCTGTAACCAGTAGCAACTTCATGAGTAATGTCTTTGAGGCTGGAAAATAAATAATGAAAATGAGTTCCCAATTTTATAGCAGAAATTTCTGCACTGCAGTTTGTCCTGCATCATATCATTGGTAAGATGATTCGATCAGGCAAAGTTGCTTCTCAAGGTAGGGGAGTCTAGGACAGGAGGGCAGAACTTCAGGATTAAAGGGCACCCATTTAAAACAAAGATGCAGAAGAATTTTTTAGCCAAAGAGTGGTGAACTTCTGGAATTTGCAGCAATGGGCAGCTGTGGAGGCTAAGCCATTGGGTGTATTTAAGGAAGAGATTAATAGGTATCTGAATAGTCAGGGTATGAAAAGTTATGGGGAGAAGGCAGGGGAGTAGGGCTGAAAGGGAGAATGGATCAGCTCATGATGGAATGGCGGAGTGGACTTGATAGGCCAAATGGCATGCTTCTGCACCTATGGACTTATCTCGAGTGTGTAAGATTGCATCTAACTGAATTAGGTGAGGCTTCTTTGAGGCACAGTGAAGACCATTTTATTTATATTTACAATGTATAAGTGAATGAGAATGAAGGAGATGGACAAGGTGGGCAACAGAAGTCAGCAAGTATCAGTGGTATGTGCACAAGGAAGAACTGTCAGAGGAATGGGGAGTTCATCTGTGGTACATGATGGAAAGAGGTCAGGTTAGACTGTGATAGTGGCTGAGGCAGACTGATGGTTACAGAGTACATTGAAACTTTAGTTCATTCAAGGTAAACACCTGGTAATACAGAGGAAGTGGACTGAAGTGGAGAGTTTGTGCTGGTTCACATACACAACTGTGGGTGCTGCTGTCAAAGGAATCATACAGTGGAGTTAAAGGAGAGGATTGGGAATTAATTTTGATGGGATCATGCAGGTAATGTCATGTGACGCGGTGTGTATGGCATTGCTATTGATGCTGTCGATGATTGAGCAGAAGCAAGTGAGGGAAGATGCTAAGCTGTATAAAGGAAAACAAATTTTAGAAGAGGGTGGCATGTTTTCCTCTGACTCTGCCTGGAATGTTGATGCATGATGTTATTCTCAAAGGATGCAATATGTGACTTCGACAAAGAATCAGAATCAGGCTTATTATCATGAACATGTGGCATGGAACTTGTTGTTTTGTGACACCAGTATCGTGCATTGCAGGTACAACATTGCAATAAAATACAATATTTAAAGATAAATGATTAGTGTAAGAGAAAAAAAGTGAGGTGGTGTTTGTGTTCACAATAAAAAAAAAGTTTGTTACTTTGGAGACAACTTGATTAGAGATATTCAAACTAGGGAATGCAGCAAAAATGGCAGGGATACAGGAGACAAGAATTCAAGAGCAATGGAGAGGAAAGTGAGATTGGAGATACAGCAGCAAGTTACAAAGGCAGAAAGATCAGTGGAAAAGTACCTGAGAAGAGAAATTGTTCTTTATGTAACCAGCATGAGAATAAGAAATTAAGCAATTGGGAGAAGTGAGTGTAGGCAATATAATGGAAAATAAATCAAAAAAAGCATGTGGACTAGACAACTTGAATGAAATGTTAATTAAAAAAAATCATTAATTAAAATCATCTGAGCTCGAATGGCTCATACTGACAATTTCTTCATTTATAATTATATTGAAATAAAGAGGGGCTTTTAGCTGACAGTGGTTTAGATTGTACTCAATTTATCTCTTTTTAATATTTTATTTAATTAACATATACATAATAGTAACAAAGAATAACAAATCAGAATGTTACAGTGTTTACAAATATATGTTGAAAGTATATATAGAAAGAAAAAGAAAGTGAAAACAAAAACTAAAAAACCTTTGACCTCCCCTCCTCTTAACCTAATCTAAATCCAGAATAAATCTAAATGGATTGTGACAGAGTATTGAGAGGTGGTTTGGGAGGAATTGTAAGAGCAGCTTGCACACACACATTTTAAAACACAGAATTTTTGCAGGGCTTTTGCAGAGTGCTATTTACAGAGGAGCAACAAAGTAGCAAGATTCAGCAGCTTGCCTGGGAGAGCACAAGATCTTTGCTGGCAGGGCAGAGAACAGTTTTGCTCTCAGAGAGGGAGGGAGTGAAACAGAGAGGAGAGACACAGAAATCAGTTCCAGAGGGACAAGCTGGCAAACTTTGGAAGGCTGCCTGGTCAAAAGAGAAGACTGGCAGTCTGAAAGGTGACCTGAAAGAAAGAGGATCATCTGGAGAACCCTGAAGGAGGCAAGTTTCTTCAGCAACACTGATTGAGAAGGAAGCATTTGCGGATGTCCTGGAAAAAGAATCTCTCTCTGAAAACCAGCAGGAACCCTCCTGAGTGGTAACCATTTGCCTGTTAAGCACCAAAGAATGGTGAACTTTGTTAATGCTAACTTCTGTGCACAGTACAAGAATTACCTGCAACCAGTGAGATTGAACTGTGTTCCAAAGAACTTTTCTAATCTTAAATGTACATAACACACACCTGCGCTTAGTATTAGAGGGGGATTAAGCAGTTTAATTCTGTTTACTTGTTCAATTATAATTAAAAATAACTTTTGTTTAAGTAACCCTGTGTTGTGGTGCATATCTATTGCTGCTGGCTTTTGGGGCCCCCTGGACTCTGTAACATAACATAACTATATATTATTTTGGATTGCTTCGGATGGCACTCAAGGATCCCAAAAATATCATTCCAAAAATTATTATTGGCTCAGGGAGAACCTCACTGTCCAGGAGAATTTTAAATTAAAAATATTAAAATTTTAATCTAAAGCTATTATCACACTCAAACATTTTTGCCTCTGGGCTAAATTAATTATTCTCAATAACCTTACTATATTTTTGGAAGTTTGTCTATTTTTAACAAAACCTGTCTGGTCCATATTTATTAATTCAGGAAGATCATCATTAATCCTACTTGCTAGTAGCTATTACCTTCATAAATAAAGGAATCAATAAATCTTTAAATTCTTTATAAAACTCCACTGGAAACCCATCTTCCCCTGGAGATTTACTGTTTTGTAAACAATTAAGAGCATCATAAACCTCTTGTTCAGTAAAAGGATTATCCAGGTCATTTTTATCTTCTTCTCTCAGAATTTGGTAATACCATTTGTGATAAATATTCATCTATGGCTTCTCATTGTGCAATGATTCAGATGTATATAGTTACATCATTTATTTTCTGTGGCTTAAATGTCACTTTATTATTATTCTGTTGTATTGCATTAATTATTCTAGAAGATTGTTCCACTTTTAGTTGCTAAGCTAAAAATTTATGATCGTTCTCCTAATTCATAATATTTCTGCTTAGACCATAATATCATTTTCTCTGTTTTATATGTTAACATTGTATTATACTGTAATTTTTTATTAATATTCTATATTTATTCTCTGATGATGAATTTTGAATATTTTTTCCAATATTATTATTTCTTTTTCCAACTTATCTATGTCTTTTTAAATTTTGAAGAGTAACTTATAACTTGTTCTCTTAAATAAGCTTTTAACGTATACCAAATAATAAACTTATCTTCCATTAAACTTAAATTAGCGTCACAAAATAATTCTATATGTTGCCATATTTTAAAAAAAATCTTCCCTTTTCAATAATACAGATTTTAATCTACAACACTGAATGTTGCTTTTCAGGAAATTCCAAATCAATCAACAATGGAAAATGATAAAATAATATCCTTGTTTTATATTCAATATTTTGAACTCTTGATTGATTTTGAGCTGAATGCAAAAAAAAATCAATTCTAGAATATCTATCAAGCCTGTTAGAATAAAAAGAAAAGTCCCTATCTTTAGGGTGCATCCCTCTCCATATATCAATCAAATTAAAATCATCCATTAAAGATAACAATGCTTTAGCTGCCTTTCATTTAACTATAGTTTTTGATGATTTATCGAACAAATGTTCTGTTCGAAACAAAAATGAAAATCACCACTTGTTAAAACATTTTCGTGTACATCTACTAAATTCTAAAAAAATATCTTGTATAAACTTCTGATCATCTGTGTTTAGTGCATATATGTTTAATAGAGTCCACTCCTCAAAAAATACTTGACAATTTACCATTATATATCTTCCCTCTGGGTCTGTAATTACTTTGAATACTTTGGTAGAATTTTCTTCAATAAAATCGCTACTCCTCTAGCCTTAGAATTAAATGTAGAAAAAGCTACCTGACCTACCCAATCACTTTTCCTTTTCAATTTCAAATGTTCTTTTTCAGTTAAGTGGGTCTCTTGTAAAAAGGCAATATCCACTCCTAATTTCTTAATATAAAATCTTCTTTCTTTTTATGTGGGCCGTTGATCCTGTTAATATTAAAACTCAAAATCTTAACTTCTTTACTCATCATCTTTATCAATACATTTTTAAAAATTTCTAACAAACACTCCTATCCAGGAAGAACTCCCACACAATACCTTGGTCCTAAGTGTCAACATCTGCAATCCAAAAACATCAAAATTATGCAAAATAAACATATTAAAAATAACACTATAAAAAAAATGAAGAAAAAATAAACTCCCTCCCCGAAAATGCAAGAAATATTACCATTACCACCCTCATTTTATGGGTCGTGGTGAAGCCACGAAAACACATGTGGTCGTCAGAAATCAACATACACATCCTCCAACCCCTGGGTGGGGGGTGGCGGGGAAAGAGAAAGCTTCCCTGTATAACAATACTTTCCAATACAGTTCTCTTCATCCATCAATAAAAAAGAAAATAAGAAAAAGAAAGAGGGAATACACCCCATCTTATACATCAGTTGCTTGTTTTGGATCGTCAACCTTTGTTAATTGGGTTCCAGACAAATCCTTCACAGAATCTTCAGCCTGAACATGATTTGTAAAATAAACACATTCTTTTGATCTGGCAAAAATATTTTCAAAGTAGTTGGATAACGAAGAATATATCTATAACCTTCATCATTTAAAGCCTTCTTAACCAGGTTAAACTCTTTTCTTCTCTTCAAAAGAGCCTGACTCAAATCTGGATTTAAAAAAAAAATCTTATCCTTCTTATAGTTCAAAGGTCCATATTCTTTAGCTCTATTCACTGCTATACGAAGTACCTTCTCCCTATCTTGGTAATTCTGATCAAGATAGAGTGAGGTTTTGGTCTAAGGGCTCTATGAGCTCTCTTGATCAAAATGTTCTCTTCAAGAGATTCTTCTCCAAGCATTTTTGGTATCCACTCCTGAAAAAAAAATCACCTCTTGACCTTCTTTACCTTCAGACATCCCAACAATTTTAAGATTATTTCTTCGATTGTAATTTTCCAGGATGTCAATTTTCTCAAGCAATTTTTTATTCATAGAAACCAAAGCAGTCAGAATCTTCATTAACATTTGTTGTATCTCTTCACGCACATCTTGAATTTTTTCTTCCAGTTTATCAACTCTGAGACATTATTTATCAATACAGTCATATCAGTTCTAATTTGCTTTAATTCTACAGTTAAAAGCTTTAAATTTCTTTCCAAGTCTCAGAAAGTTTATCACTTTTAGTTTCAAATTTATCCATTCTCTTATCAAAAGTCTTTTTCTTGCCTTTAAATCTTATTTCTTCTGAGCTTGTTCCTTCTTCTGCACTGCCAGGCTCATCTGAATCTTCCTTCATGTTAGATGTGTTCCCCTCTTGCTCTGAAGTGGAGACACCATGATGGCCCTTTAAAATGTGATTTTTTTCTGCCAAATTTTTTGCCTTCTTCAGCGTGCATGCACAGGGAGTCGTGCATGCGCGATGCAGTCTTGGACTTACCAGTGGTGCCATCTTTGCGGGGAGACCGCAGAGAAGACTCCAGAGGATGGTCTTTCAGAAAGGCACCAACTTCAGTGGCCTGCTTCGATGATGAGGTAGGCCCAAGTTCTCTCTTCCTTCACTCTTCTCATTGTTCCTTTGGTGTGGTCTTTACAGCTCTTCTTTCTTTGGTGACATCTTTTTTCTTTCTGGTAAGATCTTTAAAATAACTTTTGTAACTAACTTTTCTTAATAGGTACGTTTTTTAGTAAATCCCTCGGCAGTCGGCATGGTGTTCTTCACGACATCAAATGACGCTCCCCCCCTCCTCAATTTATCTCTTTGAACAAAGATTGTAACCAGTCCCAAATTTCGGGGTCCTCCAAATGAAAGGAATTTAAACTCAAAATTAAAGAAATACTTAATATAAACTCTCCCCAAAATCTTCATGTAGGTCTTTGCATCAAACATGGCTTAAATTAAATTTCTGAATACATTGATTTGATATTGTACTCCTTTCCTCCAGCTCTCCACTCACAGTTATTCCCCATCTCCCATTTTCTGTTGTGCCCTCCTTCCCTTATCCTCCTATTACATCCTGCCTGTAGGACTGTGCTCCTCTCCCTGCCTCTTTCCCCACCATTTTATTCAGGCGCCTGCCTACATTTTGCTCTTACCTTGATGAAGGACTCAAGCCCAAAATGTTGGTTATGTATCTTTATCTTTGCTATATAAAGTGCCCTGGTGCCTCAGATTGAATCTGAGGCGCCTGCAAGCTCACACCAAGACACAAGAGAAACTTGTCCGTGAACTACTCTTTGCAGACGATGCCGCTTTAGTTGCCCATTCAGAGCCAGCTCTTCAGCGCTTGACGTCCTGCTTTGCGGAAACTGCCAAAATGTTTGGCCTGGAAGTCAGCCTGAAGAAAACTGAGGTCCTCCATCAGCCAGCTCCCCACCATGATTACCAGCCCCCCCACATCTCCATCGGGCACACAAAACTCAAAACGGTCAACCAGTTTACCTATCTCGGCTGCACCATTTCATCAGATGCAAGGATCGACAATGAGATAGACAACAGACTCGCCAAGGCAAATAGCGCCTTTGGAAGACTACACAAAAGAGTCTGGAAAAACAACCAACTGAAAAACCTCACAAAGATAAGCGTATACAGAGCCGTTGTCATACCCACACTCCTGTTCGGCTCCGAATCATGGGTCCTCTACCGGCACAACCTACGGCTCCTAGAACGCTTCCACCAGCGTTGTCTCCGCTCCATCCTCAACATCCATTGGAGCGCTTACATCCCTAACGTCGAAGTACTCGAGATGGCAGAGGTCGACAGCATCGAGTCCACGCTGCTGAAGATCCAGCTGCGCTGGATGGGTCACGTCTCCAGAATGGAGGACCATCGCCTTCCCAAGATCGTGTTATATGGCGAGCTCTCCACTGGCCACCGTGACAGAGGTGCACCAAAGAAAAGGTACAAGGACTGCCTAAAGAAATCTCTTGGTGCCTGCCACATTGACCACCGCCAGTGGGCTGATATCGCCTCAAACCGTGCATCTTGGCGCCTCACAGTTTGGCGGGCAGCAACCTCCTTTGAAGAAGACCGCAGAGCCTACCTCACTGACAAAAGTCAAAGGAGGAAAAACCCAACACCCAACCCCAACCAACCAATTTTCCCCTGCAACCGCTGCAATCGTGTCTGCCTGTCCCGCATTGGACTTGTCAGCCACAAACGAGCCTGCAGCTGACGTGGACTTTTTACCCCCTCCATAAATCTTCGTCCGCGAAGCCAAGCCAAAGAAAGATAAAGTGCCCTGTTTGACCTGCTGAATTTCTCCAGCATTGCGTTTTTACTTGAATCACTGCATCTATAGGACATTTACATTTTACTCTGAATTTAGGTTTTGGAGTTCATTGTCAGAAGCCAAGTATTGTTCAACTGCGAGGTTGCTTGTACCCTTGCGTTGCTGAACCTAACTGAATGGTTTCCAGCAGATTACTTCCCTCCCCACCCCGAAAAATTCACCCCACCATTTCCATCTCTAATATTACACTGGACAACAAAGATTTTGCTTCCTGAACACTTTTGGGTGTACTTTATGGATTTTGGGCAGCTGAACACGAGAATAACAGTTGGAATTTCCTATCATGTACTGCTTTTTTTAAGATATAACCTATTTTTGCGATTTCCTGTCATATTTTATGCATAATTCAAACATACAGAACCATGAAGTGCAGTATGTCATTGAAAATTCATTCTCTGCATTTGAACTTTTAGACTTCCTCCAGCTGATCTTGTGATGAATAAGGTTTCACCAGGACATTGCAACCATGGAAAAGCAGTATTGGGGCAACTGGCATCCATCAATACTGGCCAACTATTGTTGGACAATGACATGAGCGAAAATCAGTGGCAAAACTTTTTTAGGTCATTTGAACTAATGCAATGTGTCAGCATCATTATGTGATTAAACATGCTAAATTCAATAAAATTTCTCCAACTTACTATGTGATACAGCAAATTTGAAATTATCTTTGTGTTCAGCCTGAAGTTGTCTATCAGAATCACCAATTTATTATCAGGAAGTAAAGAATCTTTTGGAAAAAAAATTGCTATACAGTGTATTCCAACTGATAATGTTAAAAGAAAATGAAATAACGCTCCAATTACTTTTAACCAAAGTATTTTTGGAAGCAGTATGAAGGTTAATTTTCAATTCTTGGACAATTCTGGAAAATCAACATAACTAAAGTAGACTTCCTTACCTTGCATGTTTCTCAGATGAATTTTTGCTATCAATAACAGCAACTACCACAAGTTTTCCTGAAGAAATCAAGCAGACATTAGATCACTGGGTTATGTTAAAATTATTTGCAAGGAATGATTTTACTAACAACTCAAAGTGAAACTTTACATTTGTGCCCACATCTCCAACCTCACCACCATTTGGGGTCCCAACCAGTCCTTCCAAGTGAACTTCACTTGTGAATCTGCAGGGGTCATCTACTGCATTCAGTGCACTTGTTGTGATATCAGAGACACTGGATGGAGACTGGGAGATTGCTTCATTCAGCACCTTAGCTCTATCTGCCGCTATAGCAGACACCTCCCAGTGGCAACTCATTTCGATTTGCCACCCCATTCCCATGCTGACATGTCTGTTCATGGTCGCATGCACTGCCAGACTGAAACCACCTGCAAATAGGAGGAACGACACCTCATATTCCATCTGGGCACCATCCAACTGGATGGCATTAACATAGTCTTCTCTGGTTTCCATGAGCCCACTCCCCCTCCCTCTCTTCCCCGTCTCTCTCTTTCCCTCTGTCCCCTTTCCTCCAGCTTTGCTTTCACAGAGCCACCCCTCCCCCAATCAATTCTCCTTTCTTCTTTTGTTCTCCTATGTCCATTTAACACCTTTTGTCTGTTGGCCTGTACTCCTCTCTCTGCCCTTTCTTTCCTTCTCTCCAGCCCTTTTATTCAGACGCCTGCCTGCTTTTTACTTATACCTTGAAGAAGGGCTCAGGCCTGAAACATTGGTTATGTATCTTTACCTCCTATGGACGCTGCGAGACCTGCTGAGTTCCTCCAGCATTTCTGTGTTTTTATTACTATTAAATCAATTCAATTCATTAAAAAGCTTGCATGAGTGTGACACCCATAGTATCAGGACATTTTGGATAGCAGCTGCAGTCTTAGTCAGTGTTCATTACATTATAGCTATAATTGACCCAATCATGAAATATAGCCTTCCACTGTTTATTGGTCACATCCAAATTTTCCTGACCCCCCCAACAAATTTTTCTTTCTAATACAAGTCTGCTTTATCATTCTAATTTATATAGCTGCCTTTTTTTTCTTGTTTCTTTATAAATACCTTTGAACCATCTTTTTTTTCCCCTTCACCATTTTCTATTGCTTTGTGTTTCAGAAAGGTATTGTAATTTATATGGCTGATTTAACTACAAATTAAAGCCAAACCAAGTTAATTTGAAACGTTTGTATCTAAAAATTAAAGCAATACATTTGACTGGACAAATTGTAAATTAGTATATGTTCTACTCCATTTCTATTTTGAAAATATTTGAAAGCAAGGCATTGGATTAATAAAACATAATTGTACAGACCATTTGTTGCATACATTTTATAATATTTTCTACAATAAAAAAATCTGATATAAAAATTGAAATGGGAGAATACCTGTCTCTGAAAGCTCATACAAAGTGAAAGCATCAATGTGAAGATATCCTAAGAATCTTTCTTTATTGACCCAAGGGGACAGATCTCCATCTTCATATTCTGTGGAAGAAAAATTGAAAACATTAAAAGCACTTTAAAAAAAAAAGTTGATTCAAGGGCTAGAAGCTCTATAGGCTGAGCCAGCATTTAATTGCACCCCCTCCCTCCCTTATTTCCTTTGGGAAACTGGTTGGTAGTGCATGTCTTCTTGAACTGCTGCCATTCTTGATTTGTTGGACAATAAAACAACACTGTTAGGGAGAGAGTTCAAGGATTCTGACCCAGCGGTGATGAAAGAGTGAATGATACATTTCCACATCAGAATGGTGTGTGGCCTGGAGGGCGAGTTCCAGGAGTTGGCATGTCCACACTTTTGCTGCTCCTTGTCCCTTCCAGCTGGGATGGACTGTCTCAGGCAGGGTGGCCAAACTACAATGCCTGGGCCAACTGAAACCTGCTGCCCATTTAAGTGATCCAGGGTGAATGTTAAAAATAAAATGGAATATGACCCGTTAGAATATAGTTTCTAACAATAAATGGCATTATATGTACATTGCACTTAGTTTCGACTCGAGATTTTGCTGTTTTGAACAATCACTAAATCGATCAATTCAATGTTAGTCATGAATGAAAACATTGACCTCAGTTGATTAAACATGGTGGAATTGAAAAGGTAAAAAATAGCAAGGGAATGCCAACAATTTCAGACTGTGGGAAAATGAATACCTTTTCACAGAGGAAGTGTGTTTGTTTGAATTGCAAGGAACCTGTTAACTTTAATAGCCTATCTACAGATTTGTAGATCTCCACAATCATAACAGTGGACATTTAGGCCATGAACTGTATTCACTGAAAGTTGTGGAGGAATGTTAGAGACGGCCTTGTCCCTTTGTTGACCTTTTCTCCTGTTCTTATTTTGTACCCAGCTTTTTATTTTGCACTGTGGCGGTGCACATCCTCATGGCGAACCGGTCCCGCTTGTATCGCCACGTGGCAGGGCAGCCATGAGGAGATGGCGTTGTCGGAGGTTTATCTCTGACTCCAGCTTCCCTTTCAGCGCGCACCCTGGGCAGCGATTATGATGTCACAATGCACCAGGTGACTGAGCTCATGCTGCCCTTAAAGGGGCGGGCTGAATTTGAATAAGAACAGTCGTTAACGACCCTTAACGTGGTGGCTGTGTTTCTTCCACTCCTCACACCGCCACAGTGGCGACCCTGACGAGCCCAGACGTTTTTCTGGACTTAAAACACCATTGGTTCAGCAGAGGTTAATGCTGTCTCCATCAAGCTTCCCCCCTTTTGGACCCACCGACCGAGAACGTGGTTCAGGAAGGCTGAAGCATAATTTCAAGTCCACAACATCTCCTTAGACATCATGAAGTTCTATCATGTCGTGACCATTCTGGACCAAGATACGGCAGCGAGGGTGGACGACATCATCCACCACCCCCCGGCAATGGATAAGTACACTGCCCTCAAAGACCTGCTGCTTGGAACTTTTGGGCCAACTCCCCAGCAACGGCCTTCCTGGCTCCTTCACCTAGATGGGCTTGGGGACCGTAGTTCGTCAGCGCTGATGCACGAAATGCTGGCCCTGGCAGAAGACCACAAGCCTTGTTTTCTCTTCCGCCACATATTCCTGGAACAGATGCTGGAGGACATCCAGCTGCTCCTCACAGATGAAGACTTCTCGAACCCAAGGAGAGCAGCAGCCCATGCAGATGCCCTCTGGCGCACGAAGAGGGAGAACGAGGCAGCCCTCAATCAGATGGCATGACCAGGAGCCAGCTGACTGCAAGCCGCTCCCAAGACCAAGCCAGAGGAGGGCCAGTTGACCTGGTGTTTCTACCACCAATGCTGGGGAGCACAAGCCCGTAAGTGCTGCCAGTCCTGCAGGTTTCACGGAAACAACCGGGCAAGCCGCCGTTAATGACTGCAACGGCTGGCCACACAAACAGCCTCCTTCATGTGACGGACAGATCCACCGGCAGCCGATTTCTGGTGGACACAGGGGCTGAGCTTAGCGTCCTCCCCCCCACCCCAACCCCCCACAGCATTAGAGACGCACCCGATCTTGAGGTCCAACCCTGCAGGCGGCCAACGGCTCCACCATCAGGATCTAAGGCACCCACAGGGCACAGATCCAGATCGGGAAGAAGTTCCACTGGAGGTTCGCCCTAGCCTCCGTGGGCACCGCAGTGTGAGGGACCGACTTCCTCAGAGCTCACGGCCTACTGGTTGACATGAAGGGCAAAAGGCTGGTCAATGCCCGAACGTTCCACTCCACCCGACTGGACACAGCAGAAGCCCGCAGGGATGAAATCGGCATTGTAGCCGCCACCAGGGATGAGTTCGATGAGATCCTCCACGAAATCCCCATCATCTTAGAGCCACGGTTCAACGTCGCCCTGCCCCAGCATGGGGTCTTCCACCATATCGCCACACAGGGCCTCCTGCTGCACGCTAGACCCAGACGGCTGCCGCCCGAGAAGCTCCAGCAGGCAAAGGAGGAGTTCTCCAGGTTCCAGGAACTGGGAATCGTCCGGCGCTCGTACAGCGCCTGGGCATCACCGCTCCATATGGTCCTGAAATCGTCCGGGGGCTGGAGACCATGCGGGGACTACAGTTGGTTGAATGATGCAACCACCCCTGACAGGTACCTGGTACCCCACATACAGGACTTCAACGCCAATCTCAACGGCGCACGGGATACCATCAGATCCCGGTGCATCCAGGCAACGTGGGTAAGACAGCCATTATCACCCCTTTCGGCCTCTTTGAGTTCCTGCGTATGCCCTTTGGTCTAAAGAACGCAGCCCAAATGTTCCAGCGCCTCATGGATGCGGTTGGAAAAGACCTGGACTTTGTGATCATTTACCTAGATGATATTCCTATTGCCAGTCGCAACCACGATGAACACAAAGCCCACCACTGCACACTCTTTGACCGGCTGGCAGATTTCGGCCTCATGGTCAATGCGGCCAAATGCCAGTCCCTCCAGTTCCTGGGGCACACCATTTTGGTGGCTGGGGCTGCGCCGGCGCCAGAGAAGGTAGCGGCTGTTCAATGATTCCCCAAACCTTCCACCCTGAAAGGCCTCCAAGAGTTCACGGGGATGGAGAACTTTTACCATCATTTGATCCCCGGAGCCGTGCGCACCATGTGCCCATTGTTTGCGCTCATGGCCACCAAAGAAAACTTTATAACGGTCAGAGGAGGTGGACAGGGCTTTCATCGCAACAAAGGAGGCTCTAGCCAGCGCCACGCTGCTGGTGCATCCGATACTGGAGGCACACACGGTGGTCTCTGTGGATGCCTCAGCTACGGCAGTGGGGAAGGTGCTGGAACAGTGGCTTGATGGACAATGGCGCCTGCTGGCTTTTTTCAGCAAGCAGCTGCGCCTGCCGGAGCTCAAATACAGCGCTTACGACTGGGAGCTCCTGGCGCTGTATTTAGCCATCCGCCATTTCCGCTACTTCCTCGAGGGCAGGCCATTCACAGCCTACACGGATCACAAGCCCCTCACTCAAGCATTGGCGATGGCCAAGGATCCATGGTCCGCCAGAAAGCAGCACCACCTCTCTTACGTGTCTGAATTCATGACCGACATCCCACACAGGGCTGGTAAGGACAATGTAGTGGCGGTTGCGCTCTCCCATCCAGCCATCAACACTCTCACACCCAGCCTAGATTACGAGCAACTGGCTCAGGCACAGAGGAATGATGCGGAGACGCAGGCCTTGTGGCCCACCATCTCGGGCCTCAAACTCAAGGACGTCCGGGTGCCCAGCAGCCCGGACACATTGCTCTGCGACATCTCAACAGGAACCCCACGCATGGTGGTCCCGCTGCACTGGAGGGCGGTCTTTAGTCTGATCCACGACCTCGCTCATCCAACAGTAAAGACAACTGTGCGGATGGTCGTGGAGCAGTTTGTGTGGCACGAGCTGAAGGAGGAGGTTGTGGAACTGGCCAGGAACTGCACCAGGTGCCAGACCTCCAAGGTCCAGCGACACACGCGAGCCCCCAATCCAGAACTTCGACCCGGCGGTTCGCAGATTCCAACACATCCACATTGATGTCATCGAGTCCCTGCCGGTGTCCAAGGAGGCTCGTTACCTCCTCACAGTGGTAGATCGGGCCACAAGGTGGCCGGAAGCTGTCCCAATTAAGGAGGCCTCTGCAGAGACGTGCTCCAGGACTCTGATCAGCCAATGGCTCACCCCTTTCGGAGTTCCGGTGCACATCACTAGCAAAAGAGAGGCGCAGTTAACGTCTGCCCTGTAGACTCAGATGGTGAAGCTCCTGGAGGTTAAGCTCCACCACACCACAGTTTACCATCCGCATTCCAACAGGTTGGTGGAGAGGTTCCACAGGCACCTGAAGGCATCGCTTATGGCCAGGCTCTCTGGACCAGTCTGGGTGGATGAACTACCCTGGATCCTCCTCGGGATTAGGACTGCACCCAAGGAGGACCTGCAGGCTTCAGCAGTGGAGATGGTCTATGGTGCACTGCTTTCCCTGCCAGGTGAGTTTTTCTGCCCAGACCCTGACACCACAGCCACTGACAAAAACCTGCTGGCGGACCTACACAGCCGACTGGCCTCCCTAGCTCCCCCACCCCCAGTACACCATGGCACCCAGCCGCTTCACCTCTCCAAAGAGCTCGACTTGGCCCAGTTTGTTTTCGTGCGGAGGGGACCACCAGGTGCAATGCTACAGTGACCGTAAGAGGGGCCATACAAAGTCTTGCACCAATCCGGTGGAACCTTCCACCCTGAACATTGGGTGGGCGGGGGGAGAGAGGAACTTTTTACGATGGACCTCATGAAGGTGGCCCACCTGGATTTATCACAGCCGATGCAGACGGCCATGACCAAGTGCCAGGGCCAGCTGCCAAAGCGACAGGACGTGTTGCTGGTTCTGGGAGGGAGGTTGTGTGGTGGTGCACATCCTCATGGTGAACCGGCCCCGCTTGTATCACCACATGGTGGGGCAGCCATGGGGAAATGGCGTCATCAGAGGTTTCTCTCTGACTCCAGCATCCCTTCCAGCGTGCACCCTGGGCAGCGATTATGATATCACAATGCACCAGGTGACTGAGCTCATGCTGCCCTTATAGGGATGTGCTGAATTTGAATAAGAACAGTCATTAACGACCCTCATCGTGGTGGCTGTGTTTCTTCCACTGCTCTCACCGCCATAGCACTGCTTTTTGAATGAGAGTTTGAAAGAGTTTTATTGAATTCAGCAGAAATAGAAATGCCGACTGTAATATGTGAGTACATCAATAAACTACTGCGATGTCAAAAGTTAAATGGTTCAGTAGTGTCATATAGTTATTTTTTTATAGAGATTTTTTTTTAAAAAGAGAAGTGATCTCATCAAATATTGCAAGGGCTTGATGTGCTAAATGCCAGGAGAATGTTTCATGGCACAGAGGTTTACTGGTCTAAAAACAGTTTTTCTTGCAGTGTAACTGGTTGAATACTGCCAAACTTAATATTTTTCTGACTGTGGCGCACAACCAAAAAGGTTTGGCCACCCCTGGTCTAAGGAGTATTGGTGTAGAGCAGGGGTGTCAAGCTCAAATTCACAGAGGGCCAAAATTAAAAACTTGGACTAAGTCGTGGGCCAAACTAAATATTTATTGAAAATCTTCAACAACAATCTGCATGTTTTCTCTTCTTTCAACATATGTAATGTTAAACTTTTTCTTATTAAAATAAATGTTTAATAATAGTTATGGTTAAACTCTTTCCAGAAGAAGCATTAACAAATGAAATAAAATATTCAATAAATAATATTTCTCTATAGCCTTTAAGCTCCTTTTAAATGTATTTTTTTTCACAAGCCAACAAGTCAAAAAAATAACAATTTGCTTCAATGAAAATCCAATCTTTCAACTATGAACAGTCCAAAGTGAACCAAAGAAAATATTAATCCAAGCTTAGCTTGCTACACTGTGATTTACTCTGATGCACCTGGGTCTAAACCAGATACTTGGCATCTCTTCTTAGATGCAAGTTCATCAAACTCTGGGGTCAGAGTTTGCCTCCCACCTGTCTTGAAAGGTCCTGTTTCCTGTCTTTAGTTTGTCCATTTTCCGTAAGGGGTTTATTACATGTGAGTTGGGCGACAGGTCGCAGATGCTAATGAAAGTAAAGAGAGGAGGTGGGGGCGATTAGCGGGCTGACGCCAATGCATTTGCAAAGCATTCTGGGATTTGTAGTATTAGCTGTGCATGCGTTATACTGGTGCGGCGGCCAGTGGGCCAGTTCTAATACATATTTGATATGATCTTGCGGGCCAAATATAATTATATCACGGGCCAAACTTGGCCCGCGGGCCTGAGTTTGACATGTGTGGTGTAGAGCATCCTGTAGAAAATACAAACGGTTGCCACTGAGCATCAGGATGAAGATAGCAACTTGATTTTTTTTTCCCCCTGGACTCCAAGGATTAAAAATCAACCCGAGCAAGACCAAGATAACATCTAGATATGCATTGATAGATTAAAGGAAATTCACATTTATTCCATATAAGGGCCAAATAACGATTAACTTAAATGAGTGAGAATCCAATCACCAATCCATGACATTCAACAGATTTACCATAAATAAGTCCTCCCGTCTACAAACATTATATACATCACCATGGAACATAATCACCTCCATCCACCACGCAAGTTGAATGGTTATATTAACAGTTCAGTGGCTGGGAATACAGCATTGAGCAACTTCCCAGCTGACATCTCAAAGCCTCCTCAACCTTAAATGGTCGGGCCCTCTCCAATTGTGTCCCTGGTCCTTTTCAGTCAGGAGAAACATTTTCCTGGCATTTAGCACATCAAGCCCTTGCAGTATTTGATGAGATCACTTCTCTTTTAAAAAAAAATCTCTCCCAATCTCCTTGACAAACCTGTCATCCCTGGAACCAATCTGCAAATATTTTCTTGTGCTCCCTCTGTGACATCCTTTCTTAGAAACAACACAAAACCATATCCAATGCTCTACCAAGGCCCTTATTCTCTCTACCACCAGGGCCATGAATGCAGTGTGCACAATGCACATTGATCATACTCGCCAAGGCTACGCTAACAGCACCTCCCAAAACCATAACTTCTGCTATGGCGGATTGGGGTTTCACGTCATACCATTACCTACAATTTCTTTCCAAGTCACGTATCATTCAGAGGCTTTTTTCTTATTTATTTAAATGAGTCTGCCTGAACCAGAGGAGAAAACTGAATGTCTTTCTGCCGTTTCTACTGTCCAAAAGATAAACTTCTGCCTATACATCTAGTAAAAACAGAAATGCTAGAGGAACTCAGCAGGTTTTGCAGTGTCCATAGAAGGTAAAGATACATAACCCACATTTTGGACCTGAGCCCTTCCTGAGCAAAAAGTAGGCATGCGTGTGCCTGAATATATCCTGGTCAGGCCATATACAAAACAGGTGATCCAATTGTTCCATAATTTAAAAGTTACCTCTTAACATTTGGTTATTCAAAATCCATATCATCTGTCAAGCTTGAGAACAGTAGAGCCAATAGAACAATTTCTTTATTTTATGGTACTCTCTCCACTTCACAAAGCCTCTCATTGGTCAGTGCACCCACAGAGGAAGTGGGACTTATATTCACCTCACACAAATTAGGTACGAAAATGACCAACGTGTGAAAATAAAACTGTCAGGTGAAGTCAACTTCCAATGAGTAAAGTTGGGATAAGAAAATGTACCAGTGTATTGGCAGTCAGAGTTAATCAGGTAGGCATTTTTTTTTTAAGAAGATTGCAGTATGTCCCCAAAAGGCTTAAGTTATTAAGGCAGTGGATCCGATTTGCAGTCAAATGCTTGATCTGTGCTAAATATATTAGTCAGTCTGGCAGTAGAGGTATGACTACCAAATGAACAGCCTTCAACTGTGGAGAAGGGTGGAAAGAAAAATACTAAGGAAGAAAAAAAACCAAAGAAAATTCTTAATACAGGCATGTGAATATGGAATAAAGGCATATATAGTTGTGCTGTGTTGTTCCCTACAATCAAAGTTTACACAGGAAGAAAGTAAGATCCTGGGGCACAATGAAATATTTCTACATGTCAGTTCAGGATGGTCAAAAGGTAGGTGAAAAATTTTTAAAGCTTAAAAACTGCAAGAGCAGCTAGACTCCTTCACAAGGCATGAGTGGAAACATTGTTGGACGAATGATCTCTTGATTCCTATACTTAATCAGGAATCTTATAAAGAAGGGGTGGAGGGTTGGTAGTGTTGTTTAAAGAACTTGGTATTTGGTAGCTAACAATGGGAAGTAATTTTGTGTACGTGTTGGGGGGGGGGGTTGACCCTTTGTTTAAATTGGATAGGATGCAAAATATGATCATCTAAGTTGAAGAGAGGGTGTGGGAGATTTGAATAGGATAAAAGGAATATCTCTGATAGGGTGAGATTGGCTATTGTACACGTCAGTGTTTATTGTTCATGTGAATTTATGCTAATATGGCCAAGTTTGGCTAAATGTTAAGATTTTCACAGATCTAATTTCTCTGATAAAGAGCAATAATTGAAAATCATGGTTGATTGATGACGATTTTCAGAAAAAAGGCTTCCATTTAAATAATCTTACAAATAGTTTGATGCATATTTTGCCATCCATTTAAAATAAACTGCTTTTTAAATTTTAAATGAATTTTGAAATTCCACTTGCACAAGCCATCTGTAATTAAAATTTTTGCCATTTTTAAACACACCAATGAGAGTACTATCTCACAATTTAAGAATATTTCCTAAATACTTTGTGATTTCCTTTTTCCTTTAAATTTAAGCAGTTATTAATCCCACATCTCTGAAGAACTAGTGACAATTTCATTGAATTCCATTTAGTACCTTCCATTGATGAAGCAGATTTGTTACTGAAATAAAGTTGGGGTTAATTATGCTACATGCTTATGAGCATAAGTATCCCTTGGGGAACATGACACAACTATTAATTTGAAAGGATATTCATTTTTATCCTTTCCCTGTAGATTTAATCAGCATCTGGTTTCATCATCTTTATTACCCAAGTCTAACAACCCAGCTAACAACGTTTGCAAAAAACATTGCTGGAGAAAATCAGGGGAGTTGAGCAGAATCAGTGGAAGGGGAAGGAATTGTCCACATTTCAGGTCGAAAGCCTTCATCACCAGCCTTCAAAGCTGATGAAAGTGCAGGTTGATTTCACATACTCCAAAAAGGAAGGGGTAAACATCATTGCCATTATATTACCTACATGCATGAAGCATCTCTTGATGGAGATCCCAGTAACTGCAGTCTTGTGTCTCCAGCTGACACCATGACATCCTTTGCTGCACTGAAGGCCAACCCATAAATATGCCACTTCTATAAAGACGTTGTAACCAGTAAATATGTGGGATGTAAGATTTGATGGATGTTAACTTTTGGGATGTCTCTGATAGTATTCTGGAAATGACTCTATTCAAATCCACCTTGTGTTGGCCAGACAATTCTAAATACTTGTTTTACTCTTTTAAGCTACAGATATTTTCCATCAGTTGACTTCATGGCTCAATCGCACAACACAGACCACCTTTCTATTATGGTATACGAAGATGACATAGAAAGTTCCATCTTTGTTGTTCAGGTAACTTGCTGCAATAATGAACTGCTACAATATTGGTTAGAAAAATCATATTTTGATAATACGCAAATAAAACAAACCCAAGCTGAACTTTCAAACACAAATGACAGCATTCAATTTGTACTCAAAGTCTTGTGTCGCTCATCTTCATTGCAAAACTGTGATTACTGGACACCCTTTGTCATTGGACTCTTGTTGGATGCAATGCTAAGAGGTTATCAACTGCCTTCCAGAACAACATGGAATGGAGACATCAAGCAGCTACTGAAAGACAAGATAATTCTATTAACCAAATAGCATTGCTTGTACGATGCAAAGAAATCATCTGCTCATCTCTGTTGTACTCAAATCACATTTTTGTGGGTATTTACAAGGACTGTTTATGTACCTACCCTATATGACAAATCATTTCAGTCATGATTCACCAGAACATTTTGGAAATGGGTAGTGGAGGGGATGAGGAGGGAGAGGGGAAAGGGGGCAAATAATATCTCCCTCCTCTCGTTGACTTCGCCCCACATTGGTAATCTTACTCTTAACATGAGATGCTTTAAAATTTTATTCACATACATTCCACCCTGAGATGCACTAAATGAGAAGAGAAGAAGAAAGCTTTTTTCTCAGGTCAGATTTTAGATTTATTGTCAGAGTTTCATCAGCGAGACATTGAGGTGACTAATGGTGGTATCTCAGTTGTGGAAATCCTGGAACAACAAATCTCCCTACAAACCCTACAAGAACCTTCCTGAGCGGTAAACATTTACCTTTCAAGCACCAACCCTGATGAACATTATACATGTTGAATTCTGTGCAGTGTAAGAGTTGCCTGCATCCAGAGAACTTGGAAGAAGGAGATTGAACTGTGATTCAAATAATTTTTCTTAAATTTACACACACATTACATACACGTGAGCTTAGAATTAGAAGGGGGTTAATTTGGGTTAGTTAAGTAGAGAGTTAAGTTAAAGCTTGATTCTATTTTCATGTTTAAAGTTGATTAAAAATAACTTTTGTTTTAAAAACCACTTGCCTTGGTGAATGTTTGTTGCTGTTGGGTTTTTGGGTCTTTTGGGCTCGTAACACATAAGAAATGCTAGAAGGCCAAACAGTTCATTGAACTTGTTCTCCCATTCAGTAAGGTCATCACTGAACTTCAAGTTCAAGTTTTTTTGTCATCTGATTATACCAGTACATCCTGATGAAACAGCATTCTCTGGTCCACAGTGCAGAACAGTACAAAACATGCATACAGACATAACACATTTAAAAACAATACATGACTCAGTACATGTGTAAATTTAAAATTTTGATATATAGCACAGTAACAGGCCATTTTGGCCCCTGAATCTGCACCGTTTAATTTACACCCAATTAACCTACACCCCCCTGTACGTTTCAAACAGTGGGAGGAAAACTGGAGCCTCTGGGGAAAACCCATGCAGACCCGGGGAGAACGTACAAGCTCCTTACAGACAGCACTGGATTCGAACCCAGGTCACTGGCACTGTAATAGCATTGTGCCAATTGCGATGTTAACTGTGCTGCATCATGCCGTACCGTTATCATGTTGGTATGTTGAGTAAGTTTACACTAACAGAAGAACGATAATATAATTGAAATATATTGATAGGAAAGCTACTGAGAAGATAGTTCTGAGATTTGACAGTGTCATGATGTGGGAATAAGAAATTGGCCATTTGTGACCACAATATGGAAACTTGTTCCAAGATGGATGAGAATGCTCTTCAGATGTTAATTTGCCCTGTCTTCATGGCCGTTAAGATCTTTGACTCTAGGTATGTACTGAGCTCAAGAAAGTTGATGCAGAAATTCAGTGGTGACCTTACTGAATGGTTGTACATCAGCCTAATTTCTTGCTTACCCAACAATCATTATTTTGTTAGAATACAGTAAAACTCCTGGTTTACGGAATGCAAACAACTGGCAGCCTCAAGCAACTGGCCAAAAAGTTGCATAAAATAAATAGGTAAAAAATATGGAAGTTTAAAATTGGCATGCCTTGCCACTATTTTGCCAAACATGCAACACTGTGACAGATTATGTTGTGTTTTATATTGTATATAGATATGATTTTGGGAGATAAAGTGTGGCAGGTTTTTTTTAGTGCAGGTCACAAAACAGATCTCATTTAAAATAGACCTGGCTCCGAGAGCTATTGCAAAAACTTTGAAGAGTGCCCAAGGGACTTCACTAATGGATTGTTGTTTTTGAAAAGCAACAGATGAAAGAACTCGGAGGATTAGGTTCAGAGCTGCAGGCTGTCTGAGTGCTGCTTGCTGTTCTAAGGGGGGGGGGGGGGGGGGTCATGTGGTTTTGCAAGCAGAGAGAATCAAAAACAGGCTTTCCACTGAAAGAGAGAATTCAGTTCTGCATTTTTTTACAGTTCAACAGGAGCAACTGGAACTAGAACAGGACAAGCTGAAAAGCTTGTGGAAAAACCCCATTTTGAAGATGTGTTGTGAGTGCTGAGTTCAGCCTGGTCAAACCCTTTGTGGTTCATACAAGAGTGGACTGGCTTCCTAATGTTTTACTTGAAATAAGAGAAACAAAAAGGAATTCTGTGGTGACTTGAAAGAAAGAGGTTATCATATGGAAAACCCTGATGGGGCAAGTTTGTTCGGCAAGACACTGATGTGGCTGATTGAAAGGGATCAGTTTGTGTCCAGTGAAGAACAAATCTCTCTCTGAAAACTGACAATAACTTTCCTGAGTGATAACCATTTACCTTTCAAGTACCAAAGCCTGGCTAACTTCATAAATGTTAAATTCTGTACACAAAAAAGAATTGCCTGCAACCAGTAAACTTGGATGAATGAGAAGTGACATTGGACTGTAAACTAAAGAACTTTTCTGAACTTGCATACACATTACAGACACATGCGCTTAGAATTAGAAGGGGGTTAAGTTAGATTAGTTAATTAATACCTGTAGTAATAAGTTAAAGTTTGATCCTGTTTTCATGTTAAAGATAATTAAAAGCAACTTTCATTTAAGTAACCATTTGTCTTGGTGAATTTCAGTTGCTGCTGGGTTTTGGGGTCCTTTGGGCTTGTAATAACACTCAATCTCAAGCAACCAGAAAATTCACAACTACCAATCCCCATAGGGGCTGGATACCAGGGGATTTTCTGTATAGTACTTGGATTCAATCCCTAATTTATTTGTTACAAATTGTAAATAATTGAGTACCAAGCAAGGATCAATTCAGCTTTTGAATAGTTATACTAGCCATTCTAGAAACAGCCCAACCCTTCCTATTTCTGTCAGTAAAGCTATCCTCGAATACTAAACAGTTTGCTTTAGCATAATTTATTTTTGATGACTTTCATTGTGTCTTTTAAAGTGATCCTTAACATCTAGCATATATACATCTGTAGCGGGCCAAGCGACCATACAGATGGGCTGAATCACCGCCCCAGTCATCCGACACAAGATGGTGTGGGCTCCCCTTCCCTTTCAAGGAGAAGCCCGCGGTTGGCGACACGTGATGCCTAGGGGATGGTGCCACTTCCTAAGGCCAGCACGCTCCTCACAGGAAGTGGGCAGTGTCCTCGAGCAGCACGAGTAATTAAAAACGAAGTTGAGTTACTGGTTCACCCTCATGCTGTGGATGTCTCTCATTGTGGTAGTGCTGCCATTAGCAGATGCTACAGTGGTGATCCCAATGGTTCCATTGGGAACCATTGGGAAGCAGGATGCTACTACCGCTACAGATGCAACTACCGCTACAGATGCAACAGCTGTGACCAATGCTGTGGGCGTGCATTTGCCGTCCTTCTGAGCAAATCAGCCCAGGAATTGGTTACAACTGCCTGAGTCA
This sequence comes from Narcine bancroftii, assembly GCF_036971445.1. Taxonomy (NCBI): domain Eukaryota; kingdom Metazoa; phylum Chordata; class Chondrichthyes; order Torpediniformes; family Narcinidae; genus Narcine; species Narcine bancroftii. The sequence continues at coordinate 226,987,304 of NC_091470.1, read as the reverse complement.
CAGTTCCAGATCAGAGGCATTGTCTCGGAGGATACCAAGTTCTGGCACGTCATCAGCGCCATGGACGCAGCTACTACAGCAAAAGTAAGCTCCTTAATGGAAAATTCTCCTATGGACCATAAATACGGACGATAGGAAATTTGTTGGAATGCACCGGAATCTGATAGTACCCATTGACGAGGTCCACCTTGAAAAAAATAGGCGATAAGAACCCCTCCAAGCTCATGCATGAAATGGTGGCCTTAGCAGACTGACAAACTGTTTCTTGTTCGAGGCCCTGTTCCTCTCCAAGAATACTGCTGCATGTTTCCTCGGCAATATTCCACATGGATTTCAGCGCCCCAGTCCTGGTAGCCAAGGAAGCAGACAGACTTTTTCGCACTCCGCAACAGAGCTCCATACATATGCAACTCATCTATACTGTCGGTGCCGCTGGTTCAGCCTACCCACTGGGCCCTCCAGCAAAAGCTGCGGTCCAACCGCAACATAATGAGTGCTTAGACAGAGTGATTACTGTTTCTACCACTGCAGATGGGGCCATAATGCCCAGCGATGCATACCCCGATACCAAGTCAAGTGCGGAAGTGGGAAACGGACAGGCTGGATGCCAATAGCGGCCTCGGCAGTTGACACCCATAAAGGCCTACCCTAGCTCAGGGACCACCAAAGAGATATTTCCTAGACGACAAGGGTGTAGAGATAAGCCTCATTCTGCTGACGTATTTCGAACTCAAACACAATTCCAAGGGCCTTCCCCTACAGGCAGCCAATGGACCCTCCATTCTGAGTTTCAGCATCCACCTTGTCACAATCCATGCCGCGGACAAGGTTTTCCACTGGAAGTGTACGATTGCGTCCATGGGACAAGCCCCACTCAGAGCAGATTTGCTCCAGCCACATAAGCCCCTGATGGATGTGATCAGATGCTGTTTGGACAATGCTACCACATTCCACTCATACCCACTTACTCTATGGCAATGTTCCATTTTACCATTAGGAATCCACGCTCTGGACCATAATGAATATGCCCTCCTATTGGCCAAGGTCATTGTTGGTTCCCAATTTCCACGACGCTAAATCACCACATGGCATGAAGCACCACATTGAGACCATCGGGCCTCCAGTGTATGCACGGGGATGGTGCCTCCTGCAGGACAAACTCCTCCAAGCCAACACTGAGTTCGCTGCCATGGAGGAGCTGGGTATCGTCCATCGTTCAAATAGTTTCTGGGTGTCTCTGCTGTACATGGTCCAAAAGAACTCCAGCGATTGGTGCCCATGTTGCAATTACAGATGATTCAATGACGCCACCGTCCAAGATAGAAACCCCATCCCACATGTCCAGGATTTCGCAATGAGGCTCCAGGCCTGCTGGATTTTTTCCAAGGTGGACCTCGTCAACGGGTACCATCAGATTCTGGTGCATTCCAATAAATTCCCGAAAACGGCCATTATTAAACCTTTCTGCCTTCTTGAGTTCCTTCGGATGCTTTTTGGACTATAAAATGCAGCTCATTTCAGCGTCTCATGGACAAAGTTGGCAGAGACCTCCATTTCATCTTCATCTACTTGGATGGCATTCTCATCACCAGCCCTGATGCCAGCACACACAGGACGCACCTGACTCACCTTTTCTAAAGGTTGCAGGAGTTTGGACACGGTGAACCCGACTAAGTGCCAATTTGGCCTGGAAATTATCAATTTCCTGGGACACCTTATTACCTGAGAGGGGGCCACATGCTGCTGGATAAGGTGGAAGGCACCCAATGTTTTCCCAGGCTGAGCACAATCAAGGGCCTACAAAAATTCCTTGGGATGGTGAACTTCTATCATTGTTTCCTCCTGGAAGCGGCTACCCTCATGCAAACTTCATCATACTCGGCGCTCCAGTGGACACTCGAAACCATTGAAGCATTCCAGACAACCAAAGTGGCACTACCGGAGGCCACATTTTTGGCCCATCCAGATTCTTCTTGCCCCCTGGCTCTTATGACAGACACATCTGACAGAGTGGTCAGTGTGGTGCTGGAGCAGTGGGTCGATGAATAGTGGCGTCCCCGGCTTTCTTCAGCAAACATCCCTGGACACCAGAACTCAAATACAGCACGTTCGACTGTGAGCTGTAGGCCCTGTACCTGGCAATATGACATGTTAGAAGGAAGGGTTTTCATCGCCTACAGAGACCACAAACCACTCACCCATGTAATCAGCAAGATCTTCGACCTGTGGTCGGCGAGACAACAACGACACCTCTCCTACATTTTGGATATACAACAGACATTCGCCACGTCACAGGCCAATGTACTGTCCTGACCGGCCATCGCTGCCATCTCAAGAGGGCTCGACGATGCTCAGCTAGCCAAAGACCAAGCAGAAGATGCAGATGCCCAGGCCTACCGGACCGCCATCACCAGCCTGAAGGATAGCGATTTCTATCCTTCACCGGGGAGCCCAACTTTACTGTGTGACATGTCCACAGGTTTCCCCAGACCCATCCTACCCAAGGTGTTCGACCAAATACACGGTCTGCCACATCCTTCCATAAGGTCCACGGTCCACCCGGTGTCTAACAAGTTTGTGTGGCACGGCCTCCGCCACGATGTAACCTTGTGGACTTTTTTTTGGATTGCCAATGCACCAAATTGTACAAACACACCACGGCCCCGCTCCAGAGTTTTGACCTGGCGCAGCACCGTTTTGTCCATGTGCACGTGAACATCATTGGCCTGCTCCCCATGATCCAAGGTATATGGTATTTATTCACAGTAATCGATCATTTTACCCGTTGGCTGGAAGCGATACCTCTGCCCACAATACACATATTTCTCTGAACAGTAAGTACTTTTGTCATTGTGAAAGAAAACACAACGAGATTAAAAACACAACCCGCACTAATCACGAATTCAACAAATTCAACAATGCGCCAAAGCTTTCTTGTCCACTTGGGTCGCACACTTTGGAGTCCTGACTCACATCACCTCGGACCGAGGAGCCCAGTTCATGTCCTCACTCTGCTCCAACCTAGCTAAGTTCTGTGGCAGCCAGTTACACCATACCATGGCCTACAATCCTCAGGCAAACAACTTCGTCAAATGTTTCCACCACCATCTGAAAGCACCCCTGAAAGCTCGATTACAAGGCCTGAATTTGATGGATGAACTCCCATCGGTGCTGTTAGAAATTCACATAGCACCAAAAGAATACCTACCAGCGTCGTCAGCCAAGATGGTGTACGGCTCCCCACTTCCCATCCTGGGGACATTCACTTCAATCCTCCTGGCCCACAACCCAGTGCTCTAGACGTCCTCCAGCATTTAAGGGAACAAACAGGTAAACATAAACCTCCACAACCTTCCTGACTCAGCTCTCCACCCTACCACATCCCGGTGAGTCTGTAGTCGACCGAATTCGAAATGTACAGTTTGTCAGGCAGGCTCTGTGGAGGCCAATATTGAATTAATGTTTTGGGTCCTTGATCCTCCAGAACCTTTCAATGGGTGTGTAGCGTCTGCTAACGGCAGCGCTACCGAGATGAGAGACGTCCACACAGCACAGGATGAACCAGTAACTGAAACCTCCCGGCCCACAACCCAGTGCTCTAGACGTCCTCCAGCATTTAAGGGAACAAACAGTTAAACAGAAACCTCCATAGCCTTCGCGTCACAGCTCTCCACCCTGCTACATCCTGGCGAACCTGCAATCGACCCAATTAATTTTTGTTTGAAGAAAACAGCAAGGGACATCCCTACAATGCCCCTACGAAGACCCATTCAAGGTTGGCAGTGCCATGGTGTCGTTTTCACCTTGGACATTGGCAAGTGGCAGGACAGGTTTACCATTGACCGCCTCAAGGCAGCATATTTGGACTCCGGCCAGCCCGCCCCGAATCCCCAGGTCAGACACAGGCAGCGATTTTTGGGGGTGGTATAGCGGGCTGAGCGACCACGCGGTTAGATGGCTGAATCGCCGCCCCAGTCACCTGACACAAGACAGCGCAGGCCCCCCTTCCCTTTCAAGAAGTGCATTGGCGACATGCATTGCCCAGAGAACAGCACCACTTCCTTGTTGCAAGCTGCTGGATGAGGAGTGATGCTGTGACGTGCTGATATCACTTCCTAAGGTCAGCGCAACCCTCACAGGAAGTAGGTAGTCTCCACAAGCAGTGCAAGTAATTCAAAATAAAGTTCAGTTACTGGTTCATCTCGTGCTGTGTGGACGTCTCTCATTTTGGGAGCACTGCCGTTAGCAGACACGACACACCCACTGAAAGGTTCTGGGGGATCAAGGAACCAAAACATTAATCCAGTATTGGCCTCCACAGAGCCTGCCTGACAAACTGTACATTTCCAATATTTCAGAGTTCCAGCATTACTTTGTTTTATTTCCTCTTGATGACAGACAAACTAGCCCAATTTTTCCTCCTTTGTATTTTATCCTTCCTCCAGCAGGTTTATATTTGCAAATTTCTAGAATTTTAATAATTCTAATCAATGCACCCATTTTATTATACCACCATCTCTTGACTCATTAGCATACCAAAGGTTTGGTGTGGGAATGAGTCAGCTTTTTTCATATTGTAAAAGAGATGTTATCGTTGATTGTTTTGAGTTCCTCTTTCTCAGAGTCTTGGCTCCAACAATAAAGATGATATTTTTTTGTTGTATCCACGACTGTGAAGGCAGATTGGAAACTATTAGTTTTATTTCCTTATCACTTGGCTTTAGTGATGGAGTTCCTAATAAAGTTTATTACCTGATTGGCTTGTGGCTCTTTTAAAACCTTCAATTTAAGACCACAGATTATTTCAGAATTTGGCTGACTATTTTCACTTCACAATTTTGAGATATCTGGTTAATTAAAAAAAAAGTCTGAGCACGTGCAGTTTGCAGACCTACCCCAAAAATTATCATCTTTGGTATAAAGCAACCATTCTCAACAGGGGCCGTACACCTCCGACACACCCCCCCCTCCCACCCCAAGGGCTGCAGCACATGTAAGAGGAGGGCTTGGACTGAAATCATAATTTAAAAAAAAATGCTTTTTATGTAGTCAGTGGGAGAGAAGTACGGAAGAAAGCAACTAAACGACCACTTCACAGGGAAGGGGATACATAAACTTTAAGCAGAGTCCTAAGGGGACCATAGCCAAAGAAAAGGTTGAGAATGGCTGGTGTAATGTATGCTCTGGTCTGGAACTCTAAGAGACTTTGAAATAAAACTTAGCTTCAACTGCAAAGCCTTATTTCATTCTTCTATTAAATGTACAGTATTAGCAACAGACACGTTATCAATACGGCCCAAAAGATAACTGGGTATTTCTTGTCCTCTTTAGAGGATTTATTTCATTCTCACTCTATCGGGAAAGCAGCCAATATCTTTGACTCTACTCACCCAGGCCATCATTTGTTTGACCTATTGCCTTTGGGTAGACGATATAGGCTCATTAAATCAGAAACAGGCTCAAGAATCGAGAATTCAATTCTGCCAATTAGTGTACTGTTTTTATATACTTGTTGAATTTGTTGAATTCGTGATTAGAGCGGGTTGTGTTTTTAATCTCGTTGTGTTTTCTTTCACAATGACAAAAGTACTTACTTACTGTTCAGAGAAATATGTGTATTGTAGCTCCCAATTTTCTTAATGGTTGTTGGAAAACAAAGGGCCAAAAAAAAACTGGGTGTTCTCACACCATCACAATTGTTAAGAAGAAAGATTATGTTTTAATGATTTTGGACAGGAATAGCTCAAATATGATGCCACTGAAAGGGGACACAGATGGAGGTAAGGAAAACAGATGAAGAGCGCTGGAAGTGTTTAGTGTTGGATGGAGTGTAGAGGCTGCAATACTTGTATCGCTGTAGCACAATTTGTTTTGTCAATGTATTGTCAGATTGATTGGGTTCTATTTCTCTCCCTCATACCATGACCAGATTTTGGGAACACTTCCAAAACAAAGACTCCAGATCTCCCCCCTACAAATCTCTATAAAAAAAGTTTAAAAAAAATATATTTTACTGAACCCCAGCATCCCTACTTTCCATGTGGTGTTATAAGTGTAATTTGATGGCACAGGCTTACAGGCTGAAAGGGCAAACTGCATCTCTAAATCAGCCATTTTCAATGGGAGGCACAGCTCATTTAAGGGAGGGCCACGGACTGAAATCATAAAATATTATTTATGTTTTATGGAGTCAGTAGAAGAGAACTGTTTCCGCAAGCCTGGAAGTCAGCCTGAAGAAAACTGAGGTCCTCCATCAGCCAGCTCCCCACCATGACTACCAGCCCCCCCACATCTCCATCGGGCACACAAAACTCAAAACGGTCAACCAGTTTACCTATCTCGGCTGCACCATTTCATCAGATGCAAGGATCGACAATGAGATAGACAACAGACTCGCCAAGGCAAATAGCGCCTTTGGAAGACTACACAAAAGAGTCTGGAAAAACAACCAACTGAAAAACCTCACAAAGATAAGCATATACAGAGCCGTTGTCATACCCACACTCCTGTTCGGCTCCGAATCATGGGTCCTCTACCGGCACCACCTACGGCTCCTAGAACGCTTCCACCAGCGTTGTCTCCGCTCCATCCTCAACATCCATTGGAGCGCTCACACCCCTAACGTCGAGGTACTCGAGATGGCAGAGGTCGACAGCATCGAGTCCACGCTGCTGAAGATCCAGCTGCGCTGGATGGGTCACGTCTCCAGAATGGAAGACCATCGCCTTCCCAAGATCGTATTATATGGCGAGCTCTCCACTGGCCACCGTGACAGAGGTGCACCAAAGAAAAGGTACAAGGACTGCCTAAAGAAATCTCTTGGTGCCTGCCACATTGACCACCGCCAGTGGGCTGATAACGCCTCAAACCGTGCATCTTGGCGCCTCACAGTTTGGCGGGCAGCAGCCTCCTTTGAAGAAGACCGCAGAGCCCACCTCACTGACAAAAGGCAAAGGAGGAAAAACCCAACACCCAACCCCAACCAACCAATTTTCCCTTGCAACCGCTGCAATCGTGTCTGCCTGTCCCGCATCGGACTGGTCAGCCACAAACGAGCCTGCAGCTGACGTGGACTTTTTACCCCCTCCATAAATCTTCGTCCGCGAAGCCAAGCCAAAGAAAGAAAGAGAAGAGAACTACAGAAAAAACATGATTGGGAAGGGAGCCCACAAGATTTGAGCAGAGTCCTAAGGGGGCCATAGCCAAAAAATTGTTGAGAATGGCTGGTCTAAATTATAAAAATAATTGATCACAAAGACTCAAAGCATTCCTAATGCATGCCACTTCTAGTAGATTCGAAAGCTACACATGTCCATAGATGTCAGAATTCTTCTCCAACGTTACTTCAGACTTTTGAGAAACTCACTTCCATAATCTCAACATCTCCTCAGTCACCTGATTAATCATCCCACACTCTTCTCCCTTGCCAGCATGGGCTCTACTCCCAAAGGTAAGTCAGCACCATACAGCTAATACTGCTTGGCATGACAGCCTCCTCTTTGTCATTGCATTAACTTAAATATTTTGCTTCATTTCAAATAAATTTCTCCATCAGAGGAGTCTTTTAAAGTACAATATTCGCTTTATGGCTTCAATTCTACCTTTGTTTTTAACTATGGGGATTCAGATAAAGAACATTGCGCCCACTGTCCTTTTAGAATCCAGTAATATTTGTGTTTTTTGCATTTGATTTTTTTTGCTCCACTCTTACTTTCCTAACATTTGCTTTAGTCTCTGCATTGCTTCATTTGTCTTTCTGCATGGATTCACACCCCCTTGCCATATTTGTTTAACCCCTCCCCAATAAAACTAGCAAAAAGCCCCCTACGATATTAACCTCAGATTTGTACTGGTCCCATCTTCCCCAGAGTCAGTTCTAATGGCCCATAAAACTGAGACCCTCTCCTGAAACACTGCTCAATCCACATATTCATCCAAACTGAGTCTCAACATGGACAAGACCACTCCCATATGTACCCTAGCAGCCACTGTGACCAGACCTGTGCCTCACTAGTTACAATAACGACGAAGGTTTCTGACTTAGCTTTGACATAAAATTGTGGCTCATTTGGAAAAAATCAAACTTGAAAGTTTGCCTTGCACCTTCATTGACAGTGGAAAGACTGTGCATGAGTGAGGAGGAAGGGGTTAAAGAGCTTGAACTGAAAGTTATCTGCAGTAATTTGAAACCTGCCTTCCAGAGTGCTTCAATCATGCAGCAATTTCACAAGTTGTTGGACTTTAAAACTAACAATGAAGAAATTGTGTTCCAGTTCTGCAGTGTTTCTTGGTACTAACTTGTACAGAAGGAGTTAAAACGAATCACATAGAAGAAAGAATTATTTTTAAAAACTGCAACGCTGTTTAAGATTAATTGAAACTGGTCTAATACCAATAACAACCTAGAAGAGTGGTGATGACCTTTGGACCAAGTATTAAAGAGAGAGAGCTGAGGTACGTTTGAAACCCAAAGTAAAATACATATAACATTTAGGGGCAGCTCTCCTGATGTCTAATCCATTAGATGACTCAAGCACTTTTGAGCCTCTATGAACCTTTCCCTTAGTGAATTCATCTGACCTTCTATGAGTGTATTACTGTTAACTCGATGGCCATTTTAAAACTGCCTTGTGAAAAATACAAAAATTAAGTAATGAAGATGCTGCCTTCTATCATCCAGTTTTTCCAGGAATTTGAATTGTTTGCCTTTGTTAGAGCCTATGTGATAGGGAAAATAATATTTATGCCCATACTAGAACTCTTTACCCCATGGGAATACTTACATAGATGCTACTGCAAAAGCTACTGTTATAAATGGTCTCTTTACCATTTATTCAGAAAGCGATAAACTGACAAAATTTTTTTTGGATCTAGCAAAAATTGGATCTTAAACAATTTAAAAATTCCCTAATTTTTTGCCAAAATGATTGAACCTTATCACAAAGCCAGACTAAATGTAAAAATGTTCCGACACAGAGTCCAAATCTAAAGCATAATTCTGAATTACTAAATCCATTTTTTTTCAATTTCTCAGGGGTCAGATACAACTGATGCAAAAAATTATAATTAATCATATTATATCTTACATTATGAAATTTTGTCACACCATCAAAACACATCGTCTCCCAATCTGCCTGATTAATATCACAAATTAAGTCATTTTCCCATTTAATCTTAGATTTATCTAAATTTATTTTATCCATAGTGTCTTGCAACAACACATACATCTCAGAAATAAAACCCTTATTTAATGAATGAGAAATCAGAAACTCAAATTTCATTAATTTAGGAATTTTCATTTCCCTTCCAAAACTATCTTTCACTAATGCTCTAATTTGGCAGTACACAAATAAAGAATTCACTGAAATTCTGAATTTCTCTCTAAGTTGATTAAATGATAAAAAATTTACCCTCTTCAAAACAATCCTGCAACAACTTTATTCCTTTAATCTACCATTCTCTTAAAACTCGATTATTCAACAAAAAAGGAATCAATTTATTTTGATATATTGGAGCTTGAACTGATATTTTACCTTTCATACCTATCAATAAATTCCTTTTAGTCCAAATCTCTAACAAATGTTTTAAAATCGGTACATTGTATTTCTGTAATAAAACAGAATTCCACTTAAATGTAAAATGGTGTGAATAAGGTTCTGAAATACCAGCCAATTCTACCCTCGCCCAACTAGGGGCGCACGAAACATCCAACATACGATTAATATATCTTAATTGAGCTGCTTCATAATAATTTTGAAAATGAGGTAATTGTAAACCTCCCAAAGCATATTTCCAAGTCAATTTATGTGTCGCTACGCTAGCTAGTTTTTCCCTTCCATAAAAATTCTCGTACTACTTTATTTAAATCCTGGAAAAAAGATTTCGGAAGTAAACAAGGTTGTATTGCCCCATTTACTGATTTGGGGTTGGGTAAGTTTCAAACAGCTTTTCTTCATCCAGCATTGGTTGTAGCACGTAAATGTGTCGTGATTTCATGGAAAGACGAGGTTGAGGTAAATGTAATTCATTGGCATAATGAGTTGAAGTCCTGTATTTATATGGAGAAAATAACATATAATTGGATGATAATTATGACTTTTTTATTAAGATGTGGTAGTCTTCCTTGAAATGTATGAGTTTAGTAAAGCCACCCCACATCTCCATCGGGCACACAAAACTCAAAACGGTCAACCAGTTTACCTATCTCAGCTGGACCATTTCATCGGATGCAAGGATCGACAACGAGATAGACAACAGACTCGCCAAGGCAAATAGCGCCTTTGGAAGACTACACAAAAGAGTCTGGAAAAACAACCAACTGAAAAACCTCACAAAGATTAGCGTATACAGAGCCGTTGTCATATCCACATTCCTGTTCGGCTCCGAATCATGGGTCCTCTACCGGCATCACCTATGGCTCCTAGAACGCTTCCACCAGCGTTGTCTCTGCTCCATCCTCAACATTCATTGGAGCGACTTCATCTCCAACATCGAAGTACTCGAGATGGCAGAGGCCGACAGTATCGAATCCACGCTGCTGAAGATCCAACTGCGCTGGGTAGGTCACGTCTCCAGAATGGAGGACCATCGCCTTCCCAAGATCGTGTTATATGGCGAGCTCTCCACTGGCCACCGAGAGAGGTGCACCAAAGAAGAGGTACAAGGACTGCCTAAAGAAATCTCTTGGTGCCTGCCACATTGACCACCGCCAGTGGGCTGATATCGCCTCAAACCGTGCATCTTGGCCCCTCACAATTTGGCGGGCAGCAACCTCCTTTGAAGAAGACCACAGAGCCCACCTCACTGACAAAAGACAAAGGAGGAAAAACCCAACACCCAACCCCAACCAACCAATTTTCCCTTGCAACCGCTGCAACCGTGTCTGCCTGTCCCGCATCGGACTTGTCAGCCACAAACGAGCCTGCAGCTGATGTGGACATCACCCCTCCATAAATCTTCGTCCGCGAAGCCAAGCCAAAGAGAAAGAAAGAAATTGTTGTATGTGTTTCTTTTATGATGATTTTTTAATGCTTCCCTTGTGGAGTTTGTTGAGGGTGGGTGGGTAAAAAAGAATAGAATATTTATTTTTAATTTTTAAAAAAATGAGAATGAAAAAAAGAAAAAAATGCAAGTGATAAACTGCTTGAATAAAACGATCTTTCCTGATATGGGGATGAAGTTCAGGGAAATGCTCCTACCATTTCATTAAGCTCTGTAATAGTAAGGGTGTGCCAGAAATCAAATTATGAATGACCCCTGCTGGAAAATTTCTGTACCAAATGCAATTTCTTTTACTTGTACTACTTAATTATATATGCAATAATGTAGATTAACTAAAGATGAGTGGCATAGGAATGGCACATAACTAATCTAAGAAAGTAGAACCTTCCAAAGGATGGAATGTATTATCTGCCAACAAAATAATCCTGGTAAAGAAATTGAATGCCTACCATTTGAGTGTATATGGATTGATTTTATAGAATTAAGTACTGTCTATAAGTATTGTCTTGTTATTATTGCCTGGGTCCTTAAAGAATAAATTGACCAAGTTGTCAACAGAAACTGGGTTGAATTGGATAAAGGAATTGGGGATTACAGTGGTTCCACTACTCCCTTTAATCCAAGGCAGCAGGAATAGTGGAATATGCAAATGAAAAAAAAACTAAACTGGCCAAATTGACTGAGGAAACAGAGCTAAAATTGACTAAAAAATGCTACCCCTAGCATTGTTTTAAATGCAGATGACACTGCAGGCTAAGTCAAGGCTATCTGCTGCAGAGATGGTCCATAGACAGCCAATATGGACATTTTGGAGATCAAAGCCCACACCGGCAGTAGGGATGGATTTATTATTATTAGGTGATGACAAATATTTGAGTAATCCAACTAAAATTTTTTTGAGAGATGTGTTCACAGGTACCACAAGCACACCTAAAGGAGGTGATCCAACAGATCAAGTGGTGAATATCCTAATGTCTAACTTGAAATTATGTTCTGGTAAAGAATTGGGATCAGAAGAATTGGAAAAGTCGCTGGAAAGGGCCATTCTGGGTCCCGGTAATAACATTGAATGCAGTAAAGCCTAAAGGACAGCTTCACAAGATACCCCAAAAAGACTTAAGGAAAAAGGCCTAAGACATTAGACTTTTATTGTAACAGACTGAAAAATAAGAGAGGCCCACATACAACACGAAAACTTTATTGTTATGCTTCTTGTCGCCCTGACATTTGAACTGAATATCAGAGTCGTGACTGAAAAGAGGAATTTCTGGTGTCAGCATAATATCTTTTTAAATGTGTCTTACTTATATGTTGCTAAGATGAATGTTTACAGCATCAATCAGAAGTTAGGGCTATTGGCTAATGAATCAGCTAAGTGGCTCCAAGCAGCTAAAGGAAGGTGTGTAGAAAGCAAGCCACATTTATTTGATCAGATAGATAGTATGCCTAGAGGAGGTTGCCAGGGTACTCGCTTTCAGAATGCAATCACTTCACAGTCAGCATATTTCTTAAATAACAGGTACCCCATGTGTTTTGATAAAATGGGATATGGGATAGTAAAACTGAAAGGTGATTTGCCTTGTATAGAAGAACACGATTTTGAGACAAAGGAAGGTCACTTCTTATGCACTTGTTTTAGGAAGGGATGTTTGAATTTAACTTGAGGAACTCAGGTAGTTTGTGGGGATGTTGCTAGGAAAAACAATGGGAAAAATAAAGTAAGGGTAGGAAAAAAATTACCCTCGATTTTGCTGAGAGAGAGAGAGAGTGAGAGGGAGGGAGAGGGAGAGAGATCCCAGACATTGATAAAACAAATGTACTGAGACCTCATAAAGGCTATGTCGTATAGGAAACAGCCTCCCTACCTTGTTTGCCATTGGGACGTTAGGATCTCTTCTCAACCCATGCCCAGAAAACGCTCGAGTCAGAAGACGGACCATCGCCTGAGGAGTGACAAAGGAGTTTGTGCGGACCACAACAATCCTGATACCCTAGGATCTGACTTCGGATGGGGAATCCTGAACTCCATATCCTTTGGAAGATCAGCTTGGGTGGTGGCTGCCAAGAATCGTAATCATCTCATCTGTGGCTTAATGGAATTGGGCAATTAGACAGTGGCAGGTTTGGAGGCTGTTAGTTGAGAATTGGTAGAATGGAGCCTTTTCTCTCAACAAATCAGATATGCGGTGAATTATCAGTTTGCTACCCAGGGTGGGGTCTGCTCAATTGTAGAGGATAACTGCATTATAAAGGTTACAGATAAATCCTTCAATATCTTTAAGGCAATACAAAATATGCATAATCAGTTAGGCAGTTTTAGACAGGGACCAAGGAGCAGAATGGATGGCTTGTTTGGCTAACCTAAATATTTGGAGGGTCATGGGATCACATATCTTACATGCAATTGTGACATTAGCCAATTAAAAACCAAAAGACAAATCTAAGAAAAGGAAAGTAGTATTAAAGTGAATTAAAACACAAAATGGAATCCTGAATAAGGTTACAGACTGGTACGACCTTCTTAATGCACCAACAGATGGCTTTGGAATGCCGGCAGTGCAGATAAGAAATACATTTTGGTGATAATTACTGTGGTTTAATCTGACCTTTTGTGTGTGGCTCTTTTTCTTCTCTCTCTATGTGAGGCCATTTAGATATGAAAGAAGAGAATATATGGAAAATATACCACATGAACTACCATCTATTAACTATGTAACAATTTACACACATTATGGTACAAAAGTAATAATCCATTATGTATTTACTACACAAGGCCACAGTAATGAATAAAAGGCACAAGGCGGCTGGAGATGATTAAATACGTGGTTCTAAACATGATTAGATTAATGGGTGGAAAATAATGAAAGTAATTGTGGCAAGCCAAGCGATGACGTCCTGTTAAGATATGAGGTTATGAATGATTAGGTGCAGAAATGTGATTGTCAGGACTATAATATAAAAAAAAGGGCAGTGTCTCATAGTGACAGGCATTTCAGAGTCCAGGCTTTGATTTGTTTCAGCTTTTGTTTGTAAATAAAGGCTTAAACTTTTCTGAAGAATTCTGTGTTTCCTGACTCATTTTTAGACATCAAAAAACCGCAACACTATCAACCCATTTTCACCTCTACACCACCTCTTCAAACCCTCTATCTCTCTTCCTCTAAAACCACACTTTTGAATGTTCTTATTCTTTACTATACACACTCACACAATTAATAAGAAAGTAACAAAAACTATAAAAAGACAAGAGTCGTAGAAAACAACAGGAAATCCCTCCCTTAGTGAGTTGTCTTTGTTAACTCATTTACTTCATGGGTTGCAGTCTATACTGCTGTGACAGTATTTAGAGGTGGTTTGGGAGGAATTGTTAGAGCAGCTTGCACACACACACATTTTAAAACACAGAATATTTGCAGGACTTTTGCAGAATGCAATAAAGTATCAACAGCAGCTTGCCTGGGAAAGCATGTGATCTTTGCAGGCAGAGGATAACTGTTTTGCTCTCAGAGAGGGAGGGTGTGAATCACAGAGGAGAGACACAGCAATCAGTTCCTGAAGGAAAAGCTGCCAAACTTGGGAAGGCTGCCTGGTCAATGAGAAGACTAGCGGTCTGAAAGGTGACCTGAAAGAAAGAGGATCATCTGGAGAACCCTGAAGGGGGCAAGTTTCGTCAGCAAGACTGATTGAGAAGGAATCAATTGTGGATGTCCTGAAAAAGGAATCTCTCTGAAAACCAACAAGAACCCTCCTGAGTGGTAAACATTTGCCTGTTTAGCACCAAAGACTGGTGAACTTTGTTAATGCTAACTTAAGTAATAAGTTAAACTTTAATTCTGTTTTCTTGTTCAAATATAATTAAAAACTACTTTTGTTTAAGTAACCCTGTGTTGTTGGTGCATATCTATTGCTACTGGTTTTTGGGGTCCTCTGGACTCCGTAACACTGCAATTGTTAACTGATTTTGCATCAGTCCAGCCCTCCCCCAGAGAAATCACAATATATTATTTTAAAAAATAAAACAAAGCTTTTTTTTAATATAATCCAACTAATAACTTTCAAACCTATTTATATACATGACTTTTAACAGTCCTTTTGTTATTTTCCTTAAGCTTCCTCTTGATGCTTATTTGGCAATTGTTCTGCAAAGTAACGGGCTTATCCTGGGTCTGAAAACAGTCTACTTTGTCTGCCAGGGACGAATATCTTCAAAGCTGCAGGATGATGTAATACAAAATTGTAACCACTCCCCCATAGTAAAGTTTTTGTTAAGTTGAACTCCTTACGCTTCTTTAAAAGATTGAAGCTAATGTCTGGGAAGAAGAAATTTTCTCTTATTTTCTTGTACTCTTCCAACAGCCAGCTCCAATATTTTCTCCCTTGTGTATCACAGTAGTTTTACCAATGTGGAATGTGATTTCTGTTGTGTTTTCGGCACCAGTGCCCTATGGGATCTTTCAATTTCTATCTCTTCTTGGAGTTCTTCCACTCCCAAAATCTACAGGATCCATTATTTTAAGAATCCTTTTATATCTGTTGTTACGAGCTCAGAGGACCCCAAAACCCAGCAGCACAGATATTCACCAAGACAAATGGTTACTTAACAAAAGTTGGTTTTAATCATCTTTAAACATGAAAACAGGATCACATTTTAACCTAACTAACCTAACTTAGCCCTCTTCTAATTTTAAGCGCACGTGTTATGTAATGTGTATGTAAGTTCAGAAAATTTCTTTGATTCACTGTCCAATCTCACTTCTCATTCTTCCAAGTTCACGAATTGTAGGTAATTCTTATACTGTGCACAGAATTTAACATTTTTGAAGTTCACCAGGCTTTGGTGCTTGAAAGGTGAATGGTTATCACTCAGGGAAGTTATTGTCAGTTTTTAGTAGAGATTTGTTGTTCCTGGACACAAACTGATCCCTCTTAATCAGCCACGTCAGTGTCTTGCCGAACAAACTTGACCCATCAGGGTTTTCAAGATGATAACCTCTTTCTTTCTGGTCACCACAGAGTTCCTTTTTGTTTCTCTTATTTCAAGTGAAACATTAGACAGCCAGTCCTCTCCTCTTGCATGAACCACAAGGGCTTTGACCAGGCTGAACTAAGCATTCACAACCCATCTTCAAAATGGGGTTTTTCCACAAGCTTGCCAGTTTGTCCTGTCCCAGTCCCAGCTGCTGCTGTTGGCTGTCAAACTGCAGAACTGATCTCTTTCTCTCTCTCTCACACACACACACATACACACACACACACACACACACACACACAGAAAAAGCTGTTCAACTCTCTCTACTTGCAAAACCCACATGACCCTGAACTCCCAGACAGCCTGCGGCTCTGAACTACACCTCCAATCTCATTCATCTGTTGCTTTTCAAAACAACAATCCATTAGTAAAGTCTCTTGGGCACTCCCCAAAGTTATTGTGAAGGCCCCCAGGAGCCGCCCTGTCTGGCTTGAGCAGAGGTCCAGTATTTTAAATGAGATCTATTTTGAAGTGTTTGTATGTGACCTACAGTAAAAAACCTGCCCCAATTTATCTCCCAAAAACATATATACACAATACAAACACAACATAATGTCACACTGCATCTTCTTTCAGACACACTAATTTTACGTCTACTAAAATTCTCGAAAATGTCAAATAACTCGTGTCTTTTTAATCTCTGTCTCTATCTTCCAGTTTTTATCTTAATTAATTTCTTCACCTCCATTTCCATACCTATCACTCTGTCTTCCACTTCTTCACTTTCCTTTTCCATTTCTGTTATTATATCCTTCGATCTTTGGATTTTTGCATCTGTTTCTTGCACAGTCTTTATAATAGCTTTAAAAGTGCAGAGAACAAAACAAAGGACTCTACATCACCTTTGTTGACCTCACCAAAGCCTTCGACACCGTGAGCAGGAAAGGGCTTTGGCAAATACTAGAGCGCATCGGATGTCCCCCAAAGTTCCTCAACATGATTATCCGACTGCACGAAAACCAACAAGGTCGGGTCAGATACAGCAATGAGCTCTCTGAACCCTTCTCCATTAACAATGGCGTGAAGCAAGGCTGTGTTCTCGCACCAAACCTCTTTTCAATCTTCTTCAGCATGATGCTGAACCAAGCCATGAAAGACCCCAACAATGAAGACGCTGTTTACATCCGGTACCGCACGGATGGCAGTCTCTTCAATCTGAGGCGCCTGCAAGCTCACACCAAGACACAAGAGAAACTTGTCCGTGAACTACTCTTTGCAGACGATGCCGCTTTAGTTGCCCATTCAGAGCCAGCTCTTCAGCGCTTGACGTCCTGCTTTGCGGAAACTGCCAAAATGTTTGGCCTGGAAGTCAGCCTGAAGAAAACTGAGGTCCTCCATCAGCCAGCTCCCCACCATGACTACCAGCCCCCCCACATCTCCATCGGGCACACAAAACTCAAAACGGTCAACCAGTTTACCTATCTCGGCTGCACCATTTCATCAGATGCAAGGATCGACAATGTGATAGACAACAGACTCGCCAAGGCAAATAGCGCCTTTGGAAGACTACACAAAAGAGTCTGGAAAAACAACCAACTGAAAAACCTCACAAAGATAAGTGTATACAGAGCCGTTGTCATACCCACACTCCTGTTTGGCTCCGAATCATGGGTCCTCTACCGGCACCACCTACGGCTCCTAGAACGCTTCCACCAGCGTTGTCTCCGCTCCATCCTCAACATCCATTGGAGCGCTTTCATCCCTAACGTCGAAGTACTCGAGATGGCAGAGATCGACAGCATCGAGTCCACGCTACTGAAGATCCAGCTGCGCTGGATGGGTCACGTCTCCAGAATGGAGGACCATCGCCTTCCCAAGATCGTGTTATATGGCGAGCTCTCCACTGGCCACCGTGACAGAGGTGCACCAAAGAAAAGGTACAAGGACTGCCTAAAGAAATCTCTTGGTGCCTGCCACATTGACCACCGCCAGTGGGCTGATAACGCCTCAAACTGTGCATCTTGGCGCCTCACAGTTTGGCGGGCAGCAACCTCCTTTGAAGAAGACCACAGAGCCCACCTCACTGACAAAAGGCAAAGGAGGAAAAACCCAACACCCAACCCCAACCAACCAATTTTCCCCTGCAACCGCTGCAACCGTGTCTGCCTGTCCCGCATCGGACTTGTCAGCCACAAACGAGCCTGCAGCTGACGTGGACTTTTTACCCCCTCCATAAATCTTCGTCCGCGAAGCCAAGCCAAAGAAAAAACTTAGACATCATTGTTTCCATTAAAGTTTTTATTTGCTTATCAACTAATAACTTTCTTTATCCACCATCTGGATTTGTTTTTTCACCTTGCTTTTTTCCTGTAGTTCTTTAGCTTCTTTTCAGTTTTGTTCCATGTCTTTGCTCAATAATTAGCCGATTTCTATCACTGGCTCCCCCGCAGTTTCTTCTATTGTGTTAGCAAACCTGCTGCTGGCGTTTGCTCTCTTCGGTGCCTTTTTTAGAATGGGAACGGCGCTTGCACATCTCCTGGCGCATGCGCTAGCATTTCCTTCTCTGGTTTTGTGAGCCATCGATCGAGCCCACCTTGCAAGACGTTGCCCCCTAACCCTAATGTGCCCGCTTATCTGCTTCACAGCTCGGGCCGGCCTCTTCGGGAGAGCTCTCAGCTCATGGATTTTGGTAAGGTCTTCTTTGTTGTCAGGTGATTTCTTTGTTTCTTTCTTCCTTGTTGTTGTAGGGTTTTCTTTCTTCAAAGCCATCTTCAGCCTTTACTTGTACTGTTTATTTAACGACTTTTTTATGTTTTATTTTGAAGCTTTGCTTTTCTGACACTTTTCAAAAAACTCTCTGTGGAGGGCTGGTTTTACCTGACCAGCCACTACTCCATTACACGACTCCCCTCTTGTGGTCTCTTTTTAATAAAAATATATTTACTCTGTAAAACTGCAATTGTAACATTGTTCTGCAAGAAGATACTACCTCGGAACATCACCAAAGAATTCCAGCATGGGAACAGGTTCTTTTTGTTTTAAAAACTTTATTTAAAATTTTATGACATGAATAAAATAAAAATTACATTTAAAGAAATAATAACAAATAAGATAATAAAAATTAGAATACTACATCATTAAACTACACAAATTACCCCCCCCAATAATTATAACACAACATTAATCGTCTAATTTAAAATTAGTCCAACCCTCCCCCCAAAATAAAGAGTGAAGAATTAATTAACAATGTTGTAAATAAAATAGAAAAAACCCCACTTACAAAAAAAGGATAAAACTTAACAACAAAAAAAATTACTAACAACAAAAAAAATCTATACTAAAATAATACCCTTAAACATATATTTAAATCAAACATAATACATGTATTTAACAAATGAAATCCACTTTAAAACTAAATTCAAATATTAAAATCATATATCAACCACATATATGTTAAACAAAAAATCATAATTAATAATACATAAATACAGAATTTCCATTAATACCAAGTTTCCTTTATAATTCATCGAGAGAACAAAAACATCCCTCATAAAAGCAATCAGATAAACTTTTTATTCCCTTCCCCTCCCCTTATATAAAAAAAAGAAAAAAAAGTTCAAACTCTTATAAAATTCTCCATATTCTTCATTTATAACATCTTCAAAATTCTCTATTTAAATTAACTTAATTTTGTTAAACTCTTCTCCCTCAATGTATTTGTACTTGATTTTCTTCTTTTTCTTCTTATCACCTTTCCCCTCATCTTCCTCTTCATCTAATTCAACATCCTCAATTTTTGACTTATCTTCTGTGACATCATCCTCTTAAAAAAGAGAAACCCCCCCCAAAAAAGAGAAAGAAAGGAGAGAAAAAAAACCTCCTAATTCCCTCTCAATTACAATCAGAAAACAAAGAGTTAAAAAAAATAATTTATTTAAAAAAAAATAATAAAAAAAACCTTCACTTCTTAACCCAAAAATTAAAAAGAAAAAAAAACACAGGTCGGAGGTCACGACTACCTCCTCCTGTTTAAACCGCCCAAAGCGGTAACTCCCCCAAAATATTGGGTGTGAGATAACTCACAGGTAGCTGATGACTTCTGGAAACTAGTGCCCACCCAGTTCCCTCTCCCAACTCCCATTTCATTAAACTATCATCATTATTTAAACTATTTAAACTCTTCTCAAAAAAAAGATAAAAGATTTATTTTTTTTAAAATCAACGTTACCACTTTGGTCACCATTGCTTCCATTTCTTTTAAAAATCTGGATCCCACCTTACATCTCTGCTCTCTTTGGAGATCTTAAAGAACTACATTGTTCCTGAAACTACATGATTGGTAGAGACTGAGCAGAGTCCATAACCTCTTTAGGATTGCCAAAGAACTTTGGCTGATTTCCATCCTGAAAAATCTTCAGTACCGCAGAATACCTGAATGTTGCCTTATGTCTTTTTTTCCACAACCGTTCTTTCACAGAATTAAATTCGCGTCGTTGAAACATAATTTCTTGACTCAAATCTTGATAGAAGAAAACAGGATTATTCTGAACCATCAAAGGAGATCAATTTTCTGGGCATTTCTAATAGCCGTACGTAAAATTGTCTCTCTGTCACAATAGTTTAAACAACGGATCAGAACAGGTCTTGGATTCTGTCCTGAAAAAGATTTTCTTCTTAAAACTCTATGAGCACGTTCCAGTATTAAACCTTCAGGGAATTTATCCTGTCCTAACACTCGTGGAATCCATTCAGTAAAAAATTTTCTTGGATCTGGTCCTTCTATGCCTTCTGGCAAACCAACAATTTTCACGTTGTTCCGTCTAGATTGATTCTCCAAATAATCAACCTTTTTTGCTAAATTTTTATTTTGGATCTGTAATGTTTCAATTATTCTATTTTCATCTTGCAGTTGATCCTGTACATCGACTAAACCTTGATCACACATTTCAAATCTTTCAATGGTTTCAAGCTTAAAAGCTCCATTAATGGCTTCCGCCATCGCATTAATCTTGGAAATAAACGGGTTCACAAAATTAGCTAAGTGACTCAATACAGAATATATCTTATCTTCAAGATCCTTAACAAACATTTCAACAGAAGTAGATTCAGGCATAATGGGGTCTTGCTGTTCCTTAGAGACCACGGGATCTTCTGTCTCTTCCCTTAATTTAGTATCTTTTCTAGCAGTTTGACTTCGTATAAAAATCCCTCTCAAAGTCCCCCCAGCAATGCCAGGAGACTGAAGATCTGGGTTATCTTTAAGCCAAATCTCTTTAATCATCTTCACTGAATCGATGTCTGGAAAAACTGTTGTAATTGAAGATGCATTTTGCAGCGCCACCACTGTAGCAGTCAAATGACAGCTCTTTAACTCTCCAGCTGGTGGCGCCCCAGCTGGTTCAACTGTCAAAGTCTCAGTCACAGCACTAACAGTGGCCGTTATGTGAAATACTGGCACCCGACCAGCTCTTTGTTCTGAAAGCTGCTGAATGCGACCTTCAGAGAGCCTTACCGTAATAAAACGGAGTTTCAATGCCGAATACTGTACGTCTTCTTCTGGATCCATTCTACGTTGAGTCCTGGCTTCTTGTAAACAAGTAGGCTCAGACAATTACGGAAAATGTAGTTTTTTAACAGTCTGTTGATGTTTTCTTTTACCTTTCTTTTGCATATAAACCATTAGGCACTAATTCAGCACCTCATATTATTTATAAACTTTTAAAAGAACCTTAACGGGCACTTAAAGACAAAACAATAAATCAGAGTCAGGAGAGGTCTGGAAGGCACGTCTGTTCCCTATGCCATCTTGCCACGCCCCCGGGAACAGGTTCTTTGACCTGACGTACACGATGACCAAATTGTTTACCTAAGCTAGTCCCATTTGCCTGCATTCAGCCCTAACCCTTCCCTATCCCTATCTGTCTAAATATCTTATAAACATTACAATTGAACCTATTTTTACCACTTCCTCCAGCAGCCAGTTCCACATACTTTCCACCCTCCATGAAACATGTGCCCCTTGAGTCTCTTTCAAATCTTTCCCCTTTCTCCTAAAATCTATGTCCTCTAGTTTTTGAGTCCTCTACCCTGGTAAAAGGACATTATTTATTCCCCTCATGATTTTATATACCTCTATAAGGTCACATCTCAGCTTCCTACTATCTAGGGTGAAAAATCTTAGCCTATCTAGTTTCTTCTTATACATCAAGCCCACTAGTCCTGGCAACATTCTCTTGAATCACTTTTACAACCGCTCTAAATTCTGATAGCTGGATGGCCAGAACTATGCACACTACTCCAAGTGAGGTCTCACCAATGTCTTGTACAAATGTAACATGACATCTCAGCTCAAATATCTTAACTGATGAAGGAAAGCATGCCAAATGTCTTCTTCATCATCCAGTTTACATGTATCACCATTTTCATGGTACCGGTACCCCTAGGTCTACCTCTTCTACAACAGTCTCCAGGACCTTGCCACTTACTATGCAAGTCATGGCCTAGTTTAACATACCAAAGTTAAATCAGAGTTAAAAATCCATCAGCCATTCCTTGGCCCACTTTCCCGGTTCATTTAGATCCTGTAGTAATCAATGAAAATCTTCCTTACTCTTCTCTATGCCATAGTGTCATCCACAGACTTGCTAACCATGCTAAAAATAAACAAAGTGCTGGATGAACTCAGCAGGTCAGGCACCATTTAAGAAAAGATGACCTCCAGCATTTTATATATTGTTTCAATTTTCAAACATCTGCAGAGTTCTTGTTTACTTCCATTTTACTAACCATTGGCCTCCAAGGCATTATTACAGGTGACAAACAACCGTTGAACCAGCACAGATTCCTTTGGCACACCACTGGTCACAGGCCTCCTTTTGGTCCTTACCCAAAGTAATACTCAGATGTTCAACAGAGGGCATTTTGGGCTGGAGCACCAACACATGGGCTATCAAGTAAAACAGAGTAGATGAAGAAAATGTCCTTGGAAGTTGCCCCATGGATACCAATAAACAATAGAAAAAATAACATAACATAACATAATTTACAGCACGGAAACAGGCCATTAGGCCCTTCTAGTCCGCACCAAACCAAACACCCCTCTCTAGTCCCACCTCCCTGCACAATGCCCATAACCCTCCATCTTCTTCTCATCCATATACCTGTCCAACCTTTTCTTAAATAATACAATTGACTCCGCCGCCACTATTTCTCCCGGAAGCTCATTCCACACGTCTACCACTCTCTGAGTAAAGAAGTTCCCCCTCATGTTACCTCTAAACCTCTGCCCCTTAATTCTTAACTCATGTCCTCTTGTTTTAATCTTTCCTCCTCTTAACGGAAATAGTCTATCCACATCCACTCTGTCTATCCCTTTCATAATCTTAAATACTTCTATCAAATCCCCTCTCAACCTTCTACACTCCAAAGAATAAAGACCTAATCTGTCCAATCTCTCCCTATACTCTAGATGCTTAAACCCAGGTAACATTCTGGTAAACCTTCTCTGCACTCTCTCCACTCTGTTTATATCCTTCCTATAATTAGGCGACCAGAACTGCACACAGAACTCCAAATTAGGCCGCACTAACGTCTTATACAATCTCAACATCACCTCCCAACTCCTATATTCCATGCAATGATTGATAAAGGTCAGCATACTAAAAGCCTTCTTCACCACTTCTTCACGTGAGTTTCTACCTTCGGGGAATGATGTACCGTTACTCCTAAATCTTTCTGCTCTTCTGTATTCATCAATGCTCTCCCATTTACCACGAATGTCCTGTTCTGATTCTTCTTACCAAAATGAAGCACCTCACACTTATCAGCATTAAATTCCATCTGCCATTTTTCAGCCCACTTTTCTAAGCAGCCTAAATCCCTCTGCAATCCTTGAAAACCTTCTTCATTATCCACTATTCCACCTATCTTAGTATCGTCTGCATATTTACTAATCCAATTTACCACTCCATCATCTAGATCATTAATGTATATAACGAACAACAATGGGCCCAATACAGATCCTTGAGGCACACCACTGGTCACCGGCCTCCAACCTGACAATTATCCACTCTGGCCTCTCCCTTTCAGCCAATGTTCAATCCATTTGACTATCTCAAAATTTATACCTAAAGACTGCACCTTCTTAACTAACCTTCCATGTGGTACCTTATCGAAGGCCTTACTGAAGTCCATATAGACAACATCCACTGCGCTACCCTCATCCACATTCCTAATTGGTCAAACATGACCTTCCTCCCACAAATCCATGTTGAGTGCTCCTGATCAGACCCTGTCTATCCAGATGTTTATAAGTACTATCTCTAAGAATTTTCTCCATTAATTTACCTACCACAGACGTCAAACTTACAGGCCGATAGTTGCCAGGCTTCCTCCTTGAACCCTTTTTAAATAACGGAACCACATGCGCAATGCGCCAATCCTCCGGCACTATCCCCGTATCTAATGACATTTGGAAAATTACTGCCAGAGCCTCTGCTATTTCCTCCTTCACTTCTCTCATTGTCCTGGGGAAGATCCTGCCTGGTCCCGGAGACTTATCCACCTTTATATTCTTCAAAAGCCCTAAAACTACATCTTTTGTAATCTCTATATTCCCCATATTTACCCAATTTGCTTTTTTATCTCACATCTCCCAATATCCTTCTCCTTAGTGAATACCGAAGAAAAGAAACTGTTCAATATCTCCCCCATTTCTCTAGGCTCCACACACAGTTTTCCGCTCTGATTCTCTAAGGGACCAATTTTGTCTCTAGCTTTCCTTTTACCATTAACATATTTGTAGAACTCTTTTGGATTAGTTTTCACCCTGCTTGCCATAGTTTCCTCGTACCTTCTTTCAGCTTTCCTAATTCCTCTCTTAAGATTCCTCTTACATTCAATGTATCTTTCAAACATCCCCTTAACTCCATACTTCTTATATCTAATGTATGCCTCCCTTTTTCTTCGAACCAAGTTTCCAATATTCCTTGAAAACCACGGCTCTCTCAAACCTTTTGCCCCTCCTTTTAACCTAACAGGAAAATAAAGCTTTTGCACTCTCAAAATCTGATCTTTAAAAGACTTCCATCTCTCTACTACATCCTGCCCATAAAACAAATTGTCCCAATCCACACCCTGCAAGTCCTTTCGCATCTCCTCAAATCTAGCTTTTCCCCAATCAAAAACCTCAACCCTTGGCCCTGACTTCTCTCTTTCCATAATGACATTGAAGCTGATGGCATTATGATCACTGGACCCGAAGTGCTCGCCAACACTAACCTCCGTCACTTGACCCATCCCATTTGCCAACAGTCGATCTAACACTGCTCCTTCTCTGGTCGGCACCTCTACATATTGTTGTAAAAAACTATCTTGCACACATTTCACAAACTCTAACCCATCCAGTCCTTTCACAGAATGTGTTTCCCAATCTATATGTGGAAAATTAAAATCTCCCATAATTCTTTTTCTTTTCTTTGGCTTGGCTTCGCGGACGAAGATTTATGGAGGGGGTAAAAAGTCCACGTCAGCTGCAGGCTCGTTTGTGGCTGACCAGTCCGATGCGGGACAGGCAGACACGATTGCAGCGGTTGCAAGGGAAAATTGGTTGGTTGGGGTTGGGTGTTGGGTTTTTCCTCCTTTGCCTTTTGTCAGTGAGGTGGGCTCTGCGGTCTTCTTCAAAGGAGGCTGCTGCCCGCCAAACTGTGAGGCGCCAAGATGCACGGTTTGAGGCGTTATCAGCCCACTGGCGGTGGTCAATGTGGCAGGCACCAAGAGATTTCTTTAGGCAGTCCTTGTACCTTTTCTTTGGTGCACCTCTGTCACGGTGGCCAGTGGAGAGCTCGCCATATAATACGATCTTGGGAAGGCGATGGTCCTCCATTCTGGAGACGTGACCCATCCAGCGCAGCTGGATCTTCAGCAGCGTGGACTCGATGCTGTCGACCTCTGCCATCTCGAGTACCTCGACGTTAGGGGTGTGAGCGCTCCAATGGATGTTGAGGATGGAGCGGAGACAACGCTGGTGGAAGCGTTCTAGGAGCCGTAACCCTACTATCTCCCTACAGATTTGCTCCTCTAGGTCTCAGTCCCCTCCGGGTGGTCTATAATACACCCCTACAAGTGTAACCTCTCCTTTCCTACTCCTCAGTTCCACCCAAATAGCCTCCGTGGATGTGCCCTCTAATCTATCCTTCCTAGGCACCGCTGTAATATTTTCCCTGACAAGCAATGCAACCCCACCTCCTCTTGCCCCTCCGACTCTATCACACCTAAAACAACGAAACCCAGGGAT
Organism: Narcine bancroftii; assembly: GCF_036971445.1. Lineage (NCBI taxonomy): Eukaryota > Metazoa > Chordata > Chondrichthyes > Torpediniformes > Narcinidae > Narcine > Narcine bancroftii. Next base: position 226,961,040 of record NC_091470.1, on the reverse strand, counting down.
ATTCAGCTGCCAATCACATCCCTCCTGCAACCATGTCTCACTAATCGCTACCACATCATACTTCCAAGTATCAATCCACACCTTCAGCTCATCCACCTTCTTTACAATACTCCTGGCATTAAAATATATGAATTTCAGAGATTTCCCAATTTTTAATCCCTGTTTTCCCTCATCTTTAATAATAACATTATTTCCTTTTCCTGCCAATTGCCCTTCATCTTCTTCCAGAGCATTTCCCTTCTCTATCACCTGCCCATCCATATTCAAATACTTACTACAAACTTTCTTTGTTTGCATTCTAACCTTCTACTTACTGCTCTGTACTATTTTGCTCCCTCCCCCCAACCATTCTAGTTTAAAGGATCCTGAGTAGCCCTAGCAAATACCTCTGCCAGGATTCTGGTCCCCCTGGGATTTAAGTGTAACCCGTCCTTACTGTACAGGTCACATCTCCCCCAAAAAAGGTCCCAGTTATCCAGAAACTTAAAACCCTGCCCCTTACTCCACCCCTTCAGCCACGTGTTAATCCTCCACCTCATTCTATTTCTATTCACACTGTCACGTGGCACAGGGAGTAATCCAGAGATTACCCCCTTTGCGGTCCTTCTTTTTAACTCCCTACCTAACTCAAAGCAAAATTTATATAAATAGATGTGAAGTATAATTGTCTGCAAGCATGCAGTGATTTCAATTAACATTTAATCAAATAAAAGTACTGCTTGTGCTCTCTACTTGATAGGATAATAAGGAAGGATATAAATGCTATACAAAGAAAAAAAGAGAAACTGTTCATGTTTGAGAAAAAATATTACCTGGCATCTTTGTCTCATTCATTAAACCAGTGTAAACTCAATACTTCAGAAGGCCTGGCAACACTACAGGCTCAGAATAAGTTCTGACAGAAAATAGAATTAGGTTTTTTCAAGGTTGAATTTCAAGGTTGAATATTTAAATTAGGAATGTTTGAAGGTAGCATTTAACAAGTTGTCAATGCAGGCTTTTAAAAAAAAATAGACATCTAGCATGGTAACAGGCCATTTCGGCCCCATGAGTCTGTGCCGCCCAATTGACCTATAAGCCCTGGTACATTTTGAGCAGTGGAAGGAAACCAGAGCTCCTGGGGAAAACCCATGCAAACAGGGGAGAATGTACAAACTCCTTACAGACAGCATGGGATTCAAACCCTAGTTTCAATCATTGGTGCTGTAATGGCATTGTGCTAACCACACTACCCCTTTCTCAAAGGGTTTTCTCTATTACTGAACTGAGACCTATAACCTTAAATAGCTTAGTTCAGGATTACTTGAACTGAAATTTGTTTTGCAGAGTACTTACATAATAGTTCGTTAGGAAATTTTGATAACATCTAGATGAGCATTTACCATAAAATCATTTACAAGAATCCAAACCTAGTGAAAGGGTAACCTTTAATACAAAGCCAAAATCAGTCTGAAAGCACGGTAACCAAGTGTAAATAAATATTTTGGCATAAAGTATGACAAACACCAACTATTACATCATTATTTTGCAATCATCCCAAATTTGGATTGGAACCACTGTCCAACTGAAAAAGAGCTGTTCATAATGAGAAAAATTAACTGTATAAAAGCAAAGAAATTGCATGACAAGGAATGGATTATTAAGTCAGATATGAAATTGACTTTCAACTTCCTCTTACATGACGACATTGCAGCTCTATCCATAAAAGGTTCTTAGCCCTTAATAAATGGCAATTTTAATTTCAGAATATAAAATGAAAAGAAGGGGTAAAAAAAATCTCCTTGGGAAGTCAGGTTTTCAGTAAAGCTACTAAAAAAATAAGATGATTGAAATGCATTACACTTATTTATATAAACCCATAAATGCAAATATTTCAGAAATATACTCAAAATATAAAGAAATTACCTGGGGATATTTAGGAATAAGGATAAACAATTCATATTATGCATACTTTTTCTTGAACAAAACAGTTTGAACATTGTTGTAATTTCTAATTTTCACTTTCTTTTTGTATTGAAATGAAACCCAACTGATGAAGCTGGATTTCCCCTAGATTCTCAGAAATTACAAAAGCTCTGTTGCACCTGAAGCAGTGAAGCAGCAGTGTGTGCGACAGCAATTCTGCAGCTGAGTGAAGAAATGTTCTTCCTCTTCTTTCTTCTTCCATGGTAAGTTTTGCTTTCTAAATCAAATATATTATTGTAATTGGGTTGTTATGGGTCCTTGAAAATGCTTAAAGTATTCATTAACAGTGTTAAAGTGATTAGCAGATAAAAATAGGATTAACTCATTTGGTTCCTTATGCCTGTTCTCTGCCATTCAGTAAGATCAATGTTGATCTAACTTGACTCCACTTTCTTGCACTAATCCCACGTTCCTCTATATCTAAAAAAAACTATAATTCTTTGTCATGAATATATTCCGTAACTAAGCCTCTAAAACTTACTTGGGAAAAGAATTCCATAGGTTCTCCACACAGGAGAAATTTCTTCTCATTTTATTAGTCTGCACCCCCTAGATTTAGGCACCCTGGTTGAGGAAACTTCAATCAGACAATCCTCCGAGAGTACAGATCCAGTCTGATCTATTTTGTTTCGGAAATCTCCCATGTCAGGAATTAATCTAATGAGTGTACCTGCTATTCTTCCCTATATAAGAAAACTAGCTTATAAAAAATATTCCAGATGTGTTCTCACAAGGATTAAATATATTTGAGCAAGTAGTTAAATCCTCTTCTAAATGACTCCAGATATTTTCCATATTAAATTCATTAGCCATCTCCCTGCACATTCACTTGGTGTATCCATTGTCACCAGAATCACCTCCTTCAAAACTTTATCAGCAAGCCATCAGGTACTGAGGGATTTATTGCTTTTTAGTTCCATTAACTTTCTTAATATAAACGAATGATATTTTCCTTGAGTTTTTAATTAATTTTAGAATTCTAGTTTCTGGGGGGGGGGGGGGAGGGGGGGTCCCCATCTTTTTTCTGTAAAGATTTTTTAGATTCCATGTTATTTTTCTTATTTCATGCGTCAGTCTGCAGGGGACCCAAATTAATAATGATCTTTTTATGCATCCGAAGAAGCTTTTAAAGTTTTTTTTAAATTTGCTGCATGAATACTCTTGTGTTGGGGTCACATGTATTTGAAACAAAGAGAAAGCTGGAAATTAACAGGTTCTAGAGAAGGGCTAGGCATTGATAGGGGCAAGACGAGAGTAAGAGGGACTGAATTACACAGAATGAGGTGAGGTAGGATGGTGAAGGCTATTAATTGCAGTTGATCTATCTGGGGGAAAGGGAAACAGAGAAATATCAAGGAGGAAAAGGGAAAGAAAAATACTTTGAGTCACAGAACAATATATTTGCAGCAAATCTAAAATAAAGAGAATACTTGAAACATTATCTGTGGTGATATATATTTTATACAGCATGGTAACAGGCTATTTTGGCCCATGTCGCCAATTTACACCCAATTAACTTACACTCCTGGAACATTTTGAACAGTGGGAGGAAACCAGAGGCCCTGGGGATGACCTATGCAGACACAGGGAGAATGTACAAACTCCTGACAGACAGCACGGGATTCAAAACCTGGTCCCAGTCGCTGGCACTGTAAAGGCATTGCAATAACTGCTACACCAACCATGCCCCCCAATGTTACAGGTAAAACAATTTTTAAACAGAACTGACCACATTGGAAATAATGGATTATTTGAGGTTATTGCATTCAGTGCTTTGCCCCAAAGGCTTTACATACCTAGTAAGAAGATAGATCCTGTTTCTTGAGCTGAAGGTGGAAATTTATTGAAACTGTTTAAGAAGCCAAGACAGACAAACGTCTGTGTGAGATTGCGATGGACAATTAAGGTGACATAAAACTGAATGTTCACTTTCACTCTTGGGAATGAACCTTGGGTTTGGTAATGTTGGATTTCTCCATAAAGAGCACATTCAGAACATTGAATGCAGTACACTAAACAGGAATGCAGGTGAATCCCTGCTTTACCTTCAAGGAGTGCAAGTCCACAGATGGCAGAAAGGAAATGGTAAAAGGGTACGTGTTGCAGCTCCTGTGTTTGCATGGGAAGATATACTGAGTATTGGCAGAGATGGAAGAGTGAGTCAGGATGTCGTGGTGGAAAGTTCCTTTGGAATTTTGAAAGGGGAGGGGGAGCTACTTTTGGTAAGTAAGATGATCCACTAAATGTAAAGGGAGGAAGGGAAAAATGAAGGGAACCCAATCTTAAACTGGAGAGGAACAAGAGAAGAAATGAGCGTGTCAGAATAAATACAGTTGAGAGCCCCGTCAACTATTGTAGAGAAATCATATTAAGGAAAAAGGAAGGCTTCTCAATAGCTTAGTATCGAAGGTGGTGTTGACCAATACAATGGCACTGGAGACAATACAAGAATGGAAGCCACACCATAAATGAATGAGTGTAAGAGGTGTGCTCAAGATAGCTGTGAGAGTCTGTGGGCTTGCAAGGAATATTACCTACATGCCTGAGATAGTTTATTTATATATTTAAATCAATAAAGGTCATCTGATAAAAAGGCAAAAAAAAAAATAGAAATAAGGTCGGTTCCGCATATTCCTTGGAGACATTCTTTAATGTAAGAATACAGTTGAGTGCAGCAAAAAAAGGGTGGTGATATAGTATTGGTAAGTTTCTCTTTGATGAAGAAGCAAAGAGCCTAGAGGCCACCCTGATGCAGAATGGAGATGTCATGGGACTGGATTTCCATGGATAAATGTGAATCCATTGGCTCCAGGACAATAGAAACAATTAAACATGGTAGAGGGCATCAGAGGTGTCCCAGATGCAAGAAGAGATTGGATAAGAGGAGGGAAAAAAAGTCAAGGAAGGAAGAAATAACATCTCAGGTTAAAAAAGGATTGAAACAAAGAGTGTCAGAATAATTCTGCTTGTATATCTATGAGAGGTGGTAGAAGTGGGTGGGTGGTAAGAGACTATGAGGAAAGAAGATCCCCAGAGACAGAGGATAGTGACTATTTCAGAAGCAATGACCTAGAAAGATACAAGGACATGTCAGAGAGTTGGCTACAAAGTATACAAATTGAAGGATTATATTTATTTAACCAAATTTGAATATGGTGGAAATAATTTCAATTATCTTCAAATTCCCATGTTTTAAAAACAATATTCTTGCTTTCTCAGCTTGGAACTGTGTAGCAGTCCATTCTTAGTTACAATCAGATACAATGCAATGAAGCAAAGAGTGGCTTTACAAGTGTTCTGCCAAGATAAAGCAATAATTAACATCTTAAAGAAGATGAAGTACAATCTACCCCATGGCATTGAGCAGGATGTGACCATGGTTAGCAACAACATTAATCTTTCTGTCTACTTTCAAACCTCACACAACTCATCGGATCTTGTTGAAGTCTACAAAGATGAAATAAGGGAACAAATGTTAGCGACTATATCAAACCACGGGTACAAGCTTCAGTACTTCAAGAAACAGCTGCATCCTCTATTAGTGCAGCTAACATGTCTCAAAGAATGCCAGGACTGTATGATAAAGCAATGGAAAATATTGATCACTATAAGAAAAACTTATATCAGTGCTTCAGGAAAGTTCTTTGGTAAAATGAATGGATTCTACTAGATCCTCTTCTATCTCCATTGCAATAATAATTTGTCACAAGGAAGCTCACAACTAACTTTCTTGTAGCCTGCTGCTTACATTCCCCATTTTGGAATATGAAGTGATACTAACAATACAAAAACACTGTTAAAAATAAACTGGAAAATTCAACTTTATTTGTTATGAAGATTGGTACTTTGAATGAAGTAACAAGATTTCAAAAAGTATAAATTGTCACCCAAGCTTCTGCTTAAATACAATTCCATTAAACGTTGATATCTTGAATTACAGACATTTTTTTTGTCAAAGATAGCTGAAAACTATGTTACTCTACAATTTATAATGATCATCAGAAGGTTATTTATTTTACATTACATACATTACAAACTCTGTCTTAGTTCACATTGCTAGATTAAAATAGCCTGTTTCTAAGATGGTTCCTTGAAATACTAGTCTTAAGATGTGCAGAGCCCTCCATAATGTTTTGGACAAAAACACTTTTTTCCTTTATTTGCCTTTGTACTCCACTGTTTTAAATTCATAAGTGATTAAAGTGCACATTCCAGATTTTATTCAAGGGTATTTCAATTTGACCATGTAGAAATTACAGCACCTTCTATACATATTTCCCTCATTTCAGGGCACCATAATATTTGGGACATAGCAATGGTCTGTATATTAAAGTCATCATGTTTAATACTTTGTTGCAAATCCCTTGCGTGCAATGACTGCTTGAAGTCTGTGATTCATAGACATCACTAGGTGCTGAGTATCTTCTCTGGTGATGCTCTGCCAGGCCTTTACTGCAGCCATCTTCAGCTCCTGGTTGTTTTGGGGGCTTGACCCCTTTAGTTTTCTCTTTAGCAACTACAAGCTCCAAAGGTGATCAAAAGCTCTCTTATACCTGCACCAATGATGCAATTAAACGTACCTGAATAATCACTAACACTGGTGAATCTAAATGTCCCAAATATTATGGTGCCCTGAAATGGGGGAACTAATGTGGAAAAAGTGCTGTAATTTCAATATGGTCAAACCAAAATTTAACCTTGAATAAAATCTGAAATGTGCAATTAATTACATGTGAATTATTTGATAATAAATTTAAAACTGGAGCACAGGGGCAAATAAAGGAAAAAATTATCTTTATTCCAAACATTACGGAGGGCACCATATCTCAATGTTTCCTTTCAACTTATTCTCTAAAGCACTTTAATTTGATTTTGCTCAATCCATAAAAGGATGCAAAATTATGCCTGATTTGTGCTTTTCTAATTTCTTTATTTGTATTTAATCCAACATTTAGCACTGTCAGATTATACACAAAATATTCTCACCAGCATTTTCCGGTCTTTTGTTACTCATGGGTCCCTTCCAGCACACATTTTACAAGTCAAAGCTCTCTCTACAGCTTTATCTCATCTTTTATCAGGTTTACCATATCTTCTTTTGAATCTAAAGGTCAAATACCCTTATTATATTTGTTCCAACAATGGTAATTCTGCTACCACATTTGAGTAATTTCTATTTACACCATAAATTAACCTCAATGTTCCAGAATTTCTTGTGGTTTCATGTGTAGTACCTTTATTTTTGGTCATGTCCATATTGTTCTGAAGCACCCTCATACAAAACTGTTCTTCCCTGACAATTTTCTCTTTTTTTTTCTTAAAACAAAATCACTGCTTATTTTCAACTGCTAACAATGCCTGTATTGGTATAATGACTGTAAGAACTCATAACTATACCTCAAAGACTTGAACTGTCAATAATTTTAGATTCTGAATAGCCAGTGGAGCTGTTAAGTATTTTGAAAATTCTGCAGGAGGCATGGATTTTAGCATTTTATTAAGTCATAACTACTGTTTGGTAATAATTATCTTCAATGTAATAATTTCCTTAAATTATATCTAAACATTTGATTTAATAAAATTACCTTTATGTTTATAAGTCACTAATCAATCTACTCTATTTTGAGACTGCACAATCAGATCCACAACTTGGTTATCTCAGCACTTCGTATAAAGTTTTAAATGTGAATTAAAGTTTTTGATTTTATCTTTCTAGTGTGTTCTCTGAGAATTATTTTTATGTGCTTGGATGCCAATTTAATTATGTCATTTGGACAGATTAATGGATAGAAAGGGCTAAGAAAGATATGGACCCTTTTAGCCCTTCTTAGCAGGCAAGTGGAACTAGCTCAGAATGCCAACTTGGCCAGCGTGGCCATTGGACTGAAAGGCCTGACCCATGCTGTATGACTTTATGACTCCATGATGTCAGAGATTGCCAGGTATAGAAATTATGCTTTCGCAACGTGCTGGAAAAGGGAAAGATTGCTACATTTTTATGGAGAACTCTTCATGGTGACAGTTTCACAGTTTAATCCACACTTTACTGCTGACTGCAGATTTTGGGTTAAGATTCATCTAATACATGGCTATGCCCTATCTTCTCCTCAACACCCACCCCAAGAACTACCTACCAACCCAAATCAAAGTCGATTGCCCTCTACATTTACATTTCAAATGTTATACTGGAGAATGGTGACCTTTGTTATTAAACAGGAAAGTCTGCAGACTTGAAGTGCAATAAAAAAAAAGTGCTGGAGAAATTCATTTCTTGCCACATCTGTAGGAAGTAAAGGATAACCAACGTTTCGGGCCAGAGATCTTCGTCAAGGTATGAGCAAAAATCAGGTAGGTGCCTGAATAAAAAGGTGGGAGGAAGGGGAGAGGAGAGGAGGAAGAGAAGTGCATGGGGAAATTTTAAAATTTACATTTATAAATTTAGACATACTGCACGGTAAGAGGGCCTTTCAGCCCGTGAGCCTGTGCCATCCAATTAGCCTACACTCCTGGTATGTTTTGAACGGTGGGAGGAAACTGGACACCCCGGGGAAAACCCACACAGACACAGGGAGAACACACACACTTACAGACAGCACAGGATTTGAATCCCAGTCAATCACTGGTGCTGTAATCAATGTTTCTGACCTGTGCCCTTTGAGCAAAAACAGGGAGGCACCCAAACTGGTTATCCTGTACTTACTGGGTACTGCTAACTGCTACGCTAAACATGCCATCCCTAAAGCATAGGTTAACAGGAAAAAGGTCATGGGTTGCTATGATGAACCTTGGTCTAGTCTGTACTGCTCATAAAAAGCTGGAAAAATTCAATCAACCGAAGGCGCAATACACAACAGGCTGGAGAAACTCAGTAGGTTATACAACATCCACTAAGTACATGAAAACCAACCTGGGCTTGCCTGTTTTTGCTCATACCTGATGAAAGGTCCAGGGGGTCAAAAACTATCAGAAAATTAAAATCAGCAAAACAAAACTAACCGGCTAAATTTATTCCCTGGAGATCTACAATCATTTGCCTGGACCTCTACAATCCCCTTGGCCTGCAGATCCTGGAACTGTCTGACAGCTCATACCGTAAAACTGATAAAAAAACATCGAGCAATAGTTTTCAAATGTTCAATTACACATGCATAGAAGGCTCAGACCTTCCAGATTTTAAACTGGTAAATGCCAGTGGAATTTCTGGCATTGACTAGTAAATTACAGGTTATCTACTTGGAATTTAGGAAATTAACTAAATCTCCTTGCTGGATTAAACCTGAGTAGGTCTCCAGAGTTTTGACTATTTTCATAGATAGGTTTACATGAAGATAAATGTGCATTGATTGCAATCATTTTATATGCTAACGCAAATATAGGGCAAATCCACTAAGATGCCAGCCATGGAGTTACCAAAGGATCTATTTATGAGCCCAGGTATTTTTTCCTTAAATTCTGGGATTGTCATCTGAAAGCAAGTTCTATGTATTGGCCCATCCTCATCATTTCACACATCTATCAAAACATACACACCTGTCACATTCTTTTTTTTGAATATTTAGTTACAATTTTTCAAACTCAAACAGTGTCAACAATCCATAATAATAAAAACACACATTTTTCAATTACATACAAGCTTCACCGTAGAGTCCAATTTCACCCCAATCCCAATTAATATATCCAGAGATAAATTAAATAGACAATTACCCTGAAAAGAGAGACAGCAACAATAGGTTATTCCTCGTCCCCTATTTCTGTAGCATTTTAGTGTCCCTTTTCCTTCAAGACATATTAGGAACACAAAGACAAAAAAAATTAAATTTTTTAAAATTCTTATGAAAAAGTAAAAACAAACTCAATGGAAAAACAAATTGTAGGATTTGTTGAAAGCCCACCACTGGCCTCCAGCTCATTAAATTTTGTGACCGAGCTGATTAAGATGGATGGATGGATCCCTCCCCCTCCCCCTCCCCCTCCAAGGAGAGGGTAGGTGGGAACAGACAGCAACAAAGCACAGAGAACTGCATAGCACAGGTACAGCCGCCTGTCACATTCAGTTTACTTTCACGAATTTCCTCTGGGGACCATACGACAGAATGCTTTGAAGATTTCCTCTTCAACTTCACTGATATTTTCTTGTCATTCAATAATCATGAAGCCAATTTTCTTTGGAGATCAGTGCTTCTCCATGTATATGTTGCAATGTCACCACCTAGATTCTAAAAGCTCCAGCATGCTCTTTATAAGCCTCTCCATTCCATTAAAGCTCTCTCTTTGACCAAATGTCCTAAGAACTCCATCTCATTTGGTGTCACCTTTTGTACGTTATTGTTGTGAAATCTTGAACTATTTACTTTTAATTTTTTAAAAAAATTTAGACATACCACACGGTAGCAGACCCTTTCAGCCCACGAGCCCATGCTGCCCAATTACATCCAATTGACTTACGATTTGAAGGGTATGAAGAGACCCGGAGGAAACCCATGCAAACACGGCAAGAATGTACAAACTCCCTATAGACAGCGCCAAATTTGAACCCTGCTAACCGCTACACTAGCCATGTGCTCGGAGGTGCTATATAAATGGTAACTGTTGCAAAATTGCAAACAGGCAGCGCACAATGACATTCATTGTCCCAAGTGCTCAGCAGTTCTGACAGAGCATTGCAGACTGCAAACGTTAACTGTTTCACTTACCACTGATGGTGTCTGACCTGCTGAGTTTTATTTTGCCAGCGAGTTCTGTTTGTGGCTCAGCCGTGGTCGTTTTGCATCAGCCTGTGAGTTCCACGAATGCCGGGAAGTATGCCAAGCCCAATATTTTTATTATTACACAAAGGCAACCAATTTTGCCTCACAAAGGAATTTAACAATTCGCACCCTATGAAGTTTGAGCAATTGGCTTCTCAACACAATGTCAAAAATAATAAAGCAGTACATGAGCAAGCTTGAGAAAGATACAATAGAAAATTTGTCATTGCACACCATATTAATAATCTAGCTACCAGGCAGCAAGAGTTAAATCTAGCAGCTAACAGGTATGGGATCCATCAACATGATATTCCAATCATTGAACAAGATCAAGTATTTACAGCAGACTAGAATTTACAACCGTTTTGAATTCATTGCATAGTTCCCACATATCTAGATTCAGAGCTGAAGGTAATATTATCTCCATTGCTTCTGAAGTCTATTCTACATAATTTCAAAAATAAAACTGGACATGGAAACCCAAAAATATTTTTCTCCAGACATTTGTAGTGATGATTCCAATAAAAAAGGTTAGTGGATACTTCATAATGAACAGGCAAACAACCCAAAACACTATGATTATATTTGTTTGTCACCTGGATTTTGATTTAAAAAACTTCAGTACTAGTCATTAAACTATCATTTATTCACAGAGTAAAAACACAAAAACTCTAGATGGTTACATAGTCTATGATTTGCTGTGTGACCTGCTGAGCTCCTCCAGCATTTTTGTGTTTTTAGTACAGTCATAGAGTCGACAGACTTTCATGTTTCACTTATTCACAGAGCTGGATTTTTTTTTTAAAGTTCAAATCGATGAGCACAAATATTCACAAAAATCCACAGAAAATTGCTTCCATTGACTGAAATAAAATGCAACTTTTCAGATTTTACATTCAGAATCCTGCACCAAACTATCTAAACACATTTAGAGCACAGGTGGTTAAACTGTGGCCCATTGCCCATTTTTAAGTGGTCTGTAGTGGCTCTCCTACGCAGCAAACAAACCAGCTCCAGTGGTCGCAGGCGGGTCCACAGCCAGCAGCATCCACAGGGACTTTCAGTGCGGGGCAAAGTCTCGGCCCGGAAGCCAATGTCACTTCCGCCCTGCAGGGCACGAGGGTCGCTGGGAAGCATAGTCCTCTTAACCGCGCGATTTGTGTTTCCTTTGCTTGCAGTGGCTCATCAGTCATAGGCCCCATTAGAACAGTCACGAACACATATAATGTAAGGAATAATTAATATTTTTTTATTGATATGTGGGGTTTATATTTGAAATACATGTCTATAGAAATTAAATAAATGCTGTAAAGTTTGCACACCAATCAGGGAATATTTAATAATTTTTTGTGTTAGTGGGGGGGAGGGGATGTAGTTTATAGTTTTCTTTTATATATGTATTTGATTTTTCTTATGTAATTTGAAAATATTAAATAAAATTTTCAATAAAAGAACAGTCACTAACAAGAAATTACACTGTATTGTACATTGCACTTCTGAGTTTCAACACTAGATGTCTCTGCTGTAGTATTAGTTTCATTGTATTTATTTAAATTAAATTTAAGAGCAGCAAATATGTGATATTAATCCACCTTGAAAAAAACTAAGTTAAAAACAAATCAAAATATTAGTGCCTGAAATTCAAGGAAACTCAGAAAGCTTAGATTGAACAAAACATCTAATTTGTAAATATCTAAAAAAATTTTTATTGGAAAGATTACATTTGACAGATAATTGTTCAAAGGAAGCAAAATTATTTTGAATAAAGAAAATCCTTATTATTTTGAATCCTTATAATTAAGATCATCCTCAATGGCTGGACTTAAGAATGATTGGGAATGAGGATTGAATATAACCTTTTCAGACGAGGACTGGTACTCTACTCTTAGCTTCATTAATGATTCTTCATTTTGTGCAAGGCATTACCTTTTGCAATTTAAGGTGGTTCATAGAATACACATGTCTAAACTTTAACTCATTTTTATGCAGATATTTATCCACTATGTCTGTAATGCAAAATTTTTGAAGCTTTACTGATCCATACGTTTTTGGATTCCCCAAATTTAGAGAGTTTTGGAAAGACATTTTTCAAACTTCATCCATGATTTTTACAACCAAAATCGAGCCTTGTCCTTTAATTGCTTTGCTTGGTTTTTCGGTTGAGGCAGATATAGTTCTGTCTGTAACTCAGGAATAAGTTTTAGTTTTTACTACGATGATGCCCAGATGAGCAATTTTACTGAAATGGAAGGATGATTCTTCACTGTGGTTACATGATGTAATGTCTTACTTCAGCTTGGAGAAAATTAGATGAGATAATAAAGATAGAAAATTTTAATTTGTAAAGATGTGGAGCCCATTCTTGAAATACTATTATGATTGGAAGAATTAAGAACTCTGAAGAGTTCGGGATTCGCTGTCTGATGCCTGGAAGTCGCTATCTGATTCCAAACTTTCTTTTGTATAACTAATGGTAACTTGATTAGAGGGAGGGGGTAGATTCGTTTTAGTCTTATGAGATTTATTTTTTCTTTTTAATTTTTAAAAACCCAATAATTTGGTAAATTGGTTTAATTATGTACATTAGAATATGTTAATTGCTTTGTTTTTCATATGAATAGGCAATTGGTAACATATTATTCTTTCTGATTTTATTGACATGAAAATTAGATAACTGGTTATATATCTCATTGAATTTTGCATGCAAGTTTATATATTAAACCCAATAAAATATTTTAAAGAGAAATTTAAGAGCAGCAGATACAGAATTGCTTACTGTAATATACGAGTCCACCAATAAACTACTGTGATGCAACACTTACATTGTTCAGTAGTATCGTATAGTTATTTTGATAGAAAATGAATTTTCAATGGCACTGAGGTTTTCTGGTCTAAGAACATTTTTCTTGCAGTTCAAAACTGCTGTGCTTAATATTGTTTGGCCCATGATTCCTCATATTTTTCTGTACGTGGTTCACAATGAAAATAGCTTGACCACCCATGGTTTAGTCTGTTCAGAATCACCATTTATTATCATGAACGTCACGAAAGTCATTGTTCTGCGGCAGCATCACAGTGCATTTATATAAACTAGCTTACAAAATAAATAAAAATAGTGCAAGAAAAAGTCTAAGTAAGGCAGTGTCTGTGGTTCGTTCTTCATTCAGGAATCCAATGGCAGAGGGAAGGAAGCTGTCCTTATGCCGCTGAGGGCTCGTCTGATGAGGTTCTGATGTCGGGCTCAGAGACAGATATCACAGGTTCCTCAGCCTTTGCAGGGAGCCTCATAGGCACTGCTGAGTTTTTCTTTTCAAAGCGGCCATAGAAAGTTTTAGCTCCTCAGATAATGAAGCATCACAGCCATCTATGGTGTTCGCCCTCATTTTGTAGTTTGTAATGGCCTGCACTCCCCGCCATGGCTGGTGTATTTTCTGTCTCAAGATTCCTCCGAAATTGCTCTTGTTGCAGAGATAACCTTCCACAGGTTATATCTAGACTTCTTGTAGACATCTAGATCCCCAGACTTAAAAGCCCTTGATTTCACCCTCAGTATGCTGCAAATCCTCTGATTCATCCAAGCCTTCTGGTTGACGAACTCCTGGCACGTGTGCATGTAGGCACACTCGTTCGTTCCCACAGGACTTGATGAAGTGGGTGATGTCTTTGGTATATTCATTCAGGTCTGAGGATGAGTCCTTGAATCAAGTCAACTCAAGTCAGGTTGATTGTACAAGTACATCACGACAAAACAGCATTCTCCAGTCCTCAAAGAAAGTGCAGTCACTGTGGCGCTTTCCTGACAATTGAGATGTTGAGTGTCCACGACAGGTCACTAGTTAAGTGAACTCCAACTCCAGAGCTGTTGATGTGTAGTGGAGTAAAAACACACCAAAATGCTGGAGAAACGCAGCTGGTCTTTTCAGCGTCTATAGGAGATAGATATATTGCCAATGTTTTAGGCCTGAGCCCTTCTTCAAGGAATAAGAAGAATATGCCACAAGCAGGAAATCTCAGAAAGCCTCAGAACTCAAAAACAGCAAGAAGAGGGTAGGAATAGGAAGTTGTGGCAGATGAATGCGTGGCTAATGAGTTGGTGCAGGGGACAGGGGTTCAGCTATGTGGTTCAGATATGTGGTTCATTGGGATCTCTTCTGGGGAAGGTCTGACCTGTACAAAAGGACAGGCTGCACCTGAACTGGAAAGGGACCAGTATGCTAGATCTGTTGGGGAGGGTTTAAACTAGTTTGGCAGGGGGGTGGAAATCAGAATGAGAGTGCAGGGATTAGGGTAGAAGAACAACTAGATTTGAAGGGAGAGAGGAATCAGATTGTTAAAATTAATGAAGGAGAGGGGGTAGAAAAAGTAGATAGTAATCGAAGGAGTGAATGTGGGGGACATTTTCTCAAGTGTATACGTTTCAATGCAAAGAGCATGGTAAGTAAGGTGGATGATCTTAGAGCATAGATTGACACATGGAAATATGATATTGTTGTTATCAGTGAAACTTGGTTGCAGGAGGGGCATGATTGTTCCAGGATTCCATTGCTTTCGGCATGATAGAACAGGGGAGATGAAAGATGGAAGAATCACATTGCTTGTCGAGAAAACATTACAGCAGTGCTATGGCAGGATAGATTGGAGGGCTCATCCAATGAGGATATTTGGATGGAAGTGAGGAATGGAAAGACATGAAAACACTAATGGGGGTGTATTATAGACCCCCTAATGACAGAGGGAATTAGAGGAGCAAATTTGTAAAGAGATAGCATATATGTGTAGTAAACATAATGTGGAGATTGAAGGAGATTTTAACTTTTCACACATTGACTGGGACGGACATACTGCAAAAGGGCTGGATGGGGGGGTTGTAGTTTGTCAGATGTGTTCTAAATCAATACATAGTAGAACTGACTAGAGAGGTGGCAGTATTGAATCTTGTATTAGGGAACAAGATAGGTCAAGTGACAGAGGTTTGTGTTGGGGAACACTTATGTCTAGTGATCATAATACTATTAGTTTTAGGTAATTATGGAGAAGGATAGGGCTGGGCCTAAGGTTGAGATTCTTAATTGGAACAAGGCTAATTTCAAGGAGATGAGAAAGATTTAGAAGGTGTGGATTGGGATACTTTTTTTTCCTGAGAAGGTTGCAATGGAAAAATGGAGGATATTCAAAGGGGAAATTTTGAGAGTAGTCAGTATGTCCCTGTGAGGTTTAAGGAAAGGTTAGAAAATAGAAGGAGCCATGGTTTTCAAGGGATATTGGGAACTTGGTTCAGAGGAAGAGAGATGTGTACAAAAGGTAAAGAGAACAGGTAATATAATGAGGTGCTAGAGAAATATAAAGAGTGCAACTAATTCTTAAGAAAGAAATTGAAAGGCTAAAAGGAGCTATGAGGCTGCTTTGGCAGGTGAGGTAAAAATAAATCCAAAGGGTTTCCACAAGTACATTAAAAGTAAAAGAATAGTGAGGGATAAAATTGGGCCCCTTGAGGATCAGAGGGGTAGGCTATGTGAGGAATCAGAAGAGATGGGGAAATTTTAAATGTTTTTTTCAGCATTCACTAAGGAAAGGAATATTGAGTCAGGTGAAGTAAGGAAAACTGGTAGTGAGGTCATGGAAAATATACAGATTAATGAGGATGTAGCACTGGCTATTTTAAAGAGAATAAAGGTGGATAAATCTCCTTGAACTGACAAGGACCTTGAGGTAGGAATAGTGGGCATCCTGACAGAAATATTTAAAATGTCATTAGCCACGGGGGAGGCTCCTGGTGGATTGGAGGGTAGCTCACATTGTTCCACTGTAAAGCTGGTAATTATAGGCCTGTGAGTCTAACATTGGTGGTAGGTAAATTAATGGAGAGTGTCCTTAGATATGGTATATACAATTATTTGGATAGACAGGGATTAATTAGGAGTAGTCGACATTGTTTTGTGTATGGTAGATCATGTTTAACAAATCTTATAGAATTTTTCAAGGAAGTTACTAAAAAGGTTGACGAGGGGAAGGCTGTGGATCTTATCCATATGGACTTTAATAAAGCCTTTGACAAGGTTCTGCATAAGAGGTTAGTTAGGAAGGTTGAATCATTAAATATTAATGTTGAAGTTGTGAAATGGATTCAACAATGGTTGGATGAGAGATGCCAGAGAGAAGTGGTGATAAATTGTTTGTCAAATTGGAGGCCAATGACTAATGAAGTGTCTTAGGGATCGCTTCTGGGTCCATTATTGTTTGTCATATATATTGGTGGTGTTATGGACGGTGAAGGTGTTTTTCAAAGCTTGCAGTAGGATATAAGCCAGTTAGAAGAGTGGGCTGAAAGATGGCAGATGGAGTTTAATACTGATGAGTGTGAGATGCTACATTTTAGTAAGACTAATCAGCAAAGGTCATACATGTTAAATGGTGGACAATTGAGGAGTGCAGTAGAACAAAGGGATTTTGGAATTCTGGTACATAATTCCCTGAAAGTTGAGTCACATGTAGATAACGTGGCGATGAAAGTTTTTGGTATGTTGGTCTTCATAAATCAAAGTTTTGAGTACAGGAGTTGGGATGCCATGTTGAAATTGTTTAAGACAAATATTGTGTGCAATTTTAGTCGCCGAATTACTTGAAGGATATCAACAAAATAGAGAGTGCAGAGATTTACAAGAATGTTGCTTGGGTTTCAGGGTTTGAGTTACAGGGAAAGGTTAAACAGGCAAGGATTTTATTCCCTGGAGCGTAGAAGACTGGGGGGTGATTTGATAGAGGTATTTAAAATTATGAGTGCAACAGAGGGAGAGAATGTGGATAGGCTTTTTCCATTGAGAATGGGGGAAGATTCAAACAAGAGGACATGGATTGAAATTGAAGGGGGAAAAGTTTATGAGAAATATGAGGGGGGAAATATCTTCATTTGGAGGGAGGTGGAAGTGTGGAATGAGTTTCTGGCCAAAGTGGTACATGCTGGCTCGATTTGAATATTTAAGGAGAAGTTGGATAGGTATATGGATGAGCAAGGTTATCGGCTGGGTGTGGGACAATGGGACTAGGAGGAGAAGGTGTTCGGCATAGACTAGAATGACCGAACTGGCCTGTTTCTGTGTTGTAATTGTTATATGGGTGAGGAATTCAGACCAAAAAAAGGTGTTAATTGCTGCAAATGTGGTTCCTCTGTTTAAAAAGGGATCCAGGTGTAGGCCTAGCAAGTATTGGCCAGTAAGTTTGACGTCAGTGGCTGGTAAACTAATGGAAAGTATTCTTTGAGATAATATCTATAAGCATGGGTTTGTGAGGGGAAGGTCAAGTTTGACAAATCTTGTTGAATTTTTTGAGGAGGTGACTAGCGAGGTTGATGAGGGGAGAGCATTAGATGTTGTCTATATGGATTTCAGTAAAGTCTTTGATAAGGTTCCACATGGAAGGTTGGTAAGGAAGGTTCAGGCGTGAGGTATTAATGTTGAGATAGTCAGATGGGTTCAATGGTGGTTAGAAGATAGATGCTAGAGTGTCATAGTGGATAAATGTCTGTCAGGATGGAGGCTGGTGACAAGCGGTGTGCCTCAGGGATCGGTGTTGGGTCCCTTGTTGTTTGTAATTTACATTAATGATTTGGATGATTGAGTGGTAAATTGGGTTAGTAAATATGCAAATGGTACAAAAATAGGGGGAGTTGTGGATAATGAAGATGGCTTTCGGGGACTGCAGAAGGATTTGGACTGCTTAGATGAGTGGGCTGAAAGATGGCAGATGGAGTTTAAGTGTGAGGTGCTTCATTTTGCGAAGAATAATCAAAACAGGATATATGCAGTGAAGGAGAGGGCATTGAGGAATGCAGAGGAACTGAGGGATCTTGGAATAACGGTTCATCATTCTTTGAAAGTGGATTTCCATGTAGATAGGGTGGTAAAGAAGGCTTTTGGTATGCCAAAGCATAGAATAAAGGAGTTGGGAGGTGATGTTGAGACTGTTCAAGGCATTGGTGAGGCCAAATTTGGAATACCTTACTGGTCCCCAGTACGGTGGAGAGAGTGCAAAAAATATTTACTAAAATGTTGCCTAGATTGCAGTATCTAGAATACAAAGAAAGATTGAGTAGATTGTGTCTTTATTCATTGGAGCGTAGTAGGTTGAGGGGGGATTTGATAGAGGTATATAAAATTATGAGGGGGATAGACAGAGTAGATGTGAATAGGCTCTTCCCCTTGAGGGTAGGTGAGATTGGAATGAGGGGTCATAAGTTAAGGGTTAGGGGGCAAAACTTTAGAAGTAACATGAGGAGAAACTTCTTCGCTCAGAGAGTGGTGGCTGAGTGGAATGAACTTCCAGAAGAGGTGGTTGCAGCAGGGTCAATTTTATCATTTAAGAGAAGCTTGGATGAGTGCATGGATGTGAGGGGATTGGAGGGTTATGGACAGGGAGCGGGTAGGTGGAACTAGTGGAGTTCTCTTAATCGGTGTGGATAAGAAGGGCAGAGACAGTCTGTTATATGGTTATGATAAGGGACAAGGTAAAAATTTATCATGTTTGTGCGAAAGGAGACAGAATGGAGGGACAGAGATATGGAAAGGTGACAGGAGAAGAAGGGAGGGGACGGTTTAACGAAAGCTAGAAAAGTCGATATTAATGGCACCTGGTTGGAGGGTGCCCAGTTGGAAGATGAGATGTTCTTCCTCCAATTTACGGATTGTCTCAGTCTGGCAGTTCAATTGTCAGCATGGGAATGGAATAGAGAATTGAAATGGGTGGCCACTAGAATATCCACGCTATGGTGGTGGATAGAGCTGAGATGTTCAACAAAGGAATCTCCCAGTCTAGGTCCAGTCTCTCCGAATATAGAGGAGACCACAGAGGGAGCACCAGATGCAGCAACCTCTGCAAATTCACAAATGAAATGTTGCTTCACATGGAAGGATTGTTTGGGGCCCCAAATGATGGTGAAGGAGGAGGTGTAGGCGCAAGTGGAGCATCTCCTGCGGTCAGAGTGGTAGGTCTCAAGGGGATGATTGGTGGGGAGAGAGCCACAAAGAGAGCAGTACCCATGAAAGGCAGAGAGGGGAGGAGAGGGGAATATATGTCTAGTGGTGGGATTATGTAATTGGTGGCGGAATTGGCAAAGGAGAATGTGTTGGAGACGAAGACTGGTGAAGAGGTAGGTGAGGACAAGTGTAATCCTGTCCTTGTTGTGCGTGGGGGAAAAGGGGGCCAGGTCAGATATGCAGGTAATAGAGAATATGCGGGTGAGCGCCAGGTTGATGGTGGTCAAGGGAAAGCCAGGTTGTTTGTCTATAGTCTCATGCACTGCCAGACTGAAACCATCCGTAAATTGGAGGAACAACACCTCATCTTCTGAATGGGTACCCTCCAACCAGATGGCATTCATATTGATTTCTCTGGATTTTGTTAATCCCCCCCTCCTTCCCTCGTCGCCTTTCCACATCTCTGTCCCTCCATTCTGTCTCCTTTTGCACAAACATGATAAATTTTTATCTCGTCCCTTATCACATCCAATTAACATCTTTTGTTGGTCTGGATTCCTCCCCCATTGTTTGAATTCTGAGACTTGCTGCTTTTGGCTTATTCTGCATTTTCCTTGAAACAGGGCTCAGGCCCGAAATGTTGGCAATATGACTCTGTGGCCTATGGATGCCGAAAAGACCACCTGAGTTCCTCCAGCCCGTCAGTGTATTTTTACTATCAGTATCTGCAGACTTTTGCATTTCATTCTATGTATAGTGGAGGGTGGTCGCTCCTGGTTTTCCTGAAATCCACGATCATCTCCTTTGTCTTGTCCATGTTGAGACTCTCTACGTTACTCGCAGCATTTCACGAGATTTTCCACCTCTTTTCTATAGTGCGATTCATCACTGTTGCTGATGAGGCCAACTACTGTTGCCTCATCTGCAAAACTGATGACTCTACTGGAGCTGGATCTGTGTCAGTAGCATGTACAGGAGTGGGGTGAGCACACTGCCCTGAGGTGCTCAACCTTCTGTCTCTGATCTGGACAGACTGTGGTCTTTTCATTCCTTCCGAATATGGTCCAGTTCACCGCTTCCCTCAACGATACTTTCACCATCTTCACCAGTGGTGCTGTACCCCAGGAATAAAGGTTCAGCCAGGTGATCAGACTTTCCGAAGCGCAGTCCTGGGATGGCTCAGAAGGCATTCTTCATGGTGATGCAACAGTGTTGTGTGTGTTGGCCCCTCTGGTCTCATAGGCAACGTGTTGGTGGTATTTCATTAGAGACTTCTTCAGGTTGGCCTGAGTGAAGTCCCCTACAATGATTGGAAAGGTCGTGCACCTTGAGGAATGGTGATGCAAACACCACCTTCCCTGGTTTTTCTTGACGCTACTGCCACAGGCACTGCGTCCGGAACATCCTTTTTTAACCATGTTTTTGTGAAGCACTCCCTGATATCTCTCTGATATTGTAACCTGGCTCTGAATTCATCAAGTTCGTTGGCCTGGAAGATGGTCAGGAGCAATAGCCTCAGGACCTGGATTCTTAGCTTAACCTGTATCCCCCCCCACCTCCCCCCCACATCCTCATGGTCGGGGGTCTTCTTTAAACTCCCGCGGTGTTTAAATAGCCTGCGTACTGAGATACTGGTCAATAACATCATTGTATAGAAATAAAAATCCAGCAATAGTGCAGGTGAAAATAAACAATTGATCAAACTGCATAATTACATGAAAAAAAAAATGAAAATTCTGGTAAGGAATTAAAGGAAATTTTTGAAGTCTAGTTTATAAACTTTGCAGGACCTGTCAGATTTCAGAGGATGAAGCAATGGGCCACACAAAATTAGATAATTCACAGATTGAGAAACAGTATGGGGTTACAAACAAGAACAGAAACCATAACTAGGATGTAATGAGAGCACAAGGAAGAAAAGGACATAACTTATGAATTAGTTGGTGCAATCAGGACAATGCTGAATAAAGTGAATGAGCTGTTCAGCAAGAATTCTGCCTCGTTCATTCGCTCACTAATTTTAATCCACTTTCCAGTGATTAATGAAATTGCAAGCAGGGTGAGAAAATAAAAAATGGCATCACTTTTGATGAATGCTACTAAATATGGAGATATCCAAATTAGGAACCCTTTATATGCATAGGTTGACATAATTTAGTTTCTCTTAAAGACTGAAAATTGATGCATTTTACTGACTGAATGGTTTTTTCAGTAGTACGAAAAATAACCAATTTTGCCATGCAATAAAAAAAATCAAAGCTAAAACAGTCATTAAATGAGCCATAAAACTTTTAAGAATTCAGACCACTTATTCATGAATCAGTATAGTGAGATTCATCTGTGAAAGTAAATTTCAATATCCACGCATTTTAGTTAGAGGAAATCAGAAGCATTGCAAAGTCTTTCAGATTATTCTGAAAGTAATGAGCTGGTACAGGTATCAATATTTCATTGCCTGAATGCACCAAGAAATACAGTGAAACCTCGTTAGAATGCGATTCGTTAATCCGTGGAATCACTTATAGCGCTGGTGTCTGTGGACACCAAACTTTGCAAATAAGTTGATTAAAATTCAGAATACGCTTGCTTTCTTTCATTGAAATTGTTAGCTATAAGCTGCTTTCAGGTGGAATCGCAGGGAGAATATGGCTCCGGAGCCAGCTGTGGGTGTCTGCGAAGGGACGTTCAGGTGGCAGCGCTGAAGGCGGTGTTCTGCCACCTGAAAGGTCTGCAGTGGGGAGATCTACCGCGAAGCAAACGCTGGCTCCCAAGTCGGGGCACGGGGAGCTGCCTGATAGCACCTCCCCCCCCCGCGCCAACCGCCCCAGCCCCATAGTCCTGCGCCGGCCGCTCGAGCCTGATGTCCCGCACCAGGGGCTGTCGGCAGCGGGGAGGATGGCTGTCAGGCTGCGGGGGGGCTAGTTGGGGTTTGATTATCCGTGGACACTCTGACATACGCATCTGTTCCGCGACTCGGCTGTAACGCAGTATGAAATCTTGGACCCCAACTACCATATTCTAACAAGGTTTTACTGTATGTACAAAACCCAATTTCAATTTATTACTTTACATGAATTTTATTTTAAGATGTACAACATGGTAACAGGCCTTTCCGGCCCACGAGCCTGTGCCACCCAAATACCCCAATTAACTTGCAACCCTGAAATGTTTTGAAGGGCACCTGGAGGAAATCCTTGCAGACATGGGGAGAACATACAAACTCTTTCTGGACAGCGCCAGATTCAAAACCCAGGTCACTGGCCCTGTTGTGCTAACTGTGGCTCCCCCTTCATACAAATGGCATTCAAACACAATTAAATTAACCATTTCTTTTCTACTCACCATCATACACATAATAAGTTCCATCTTTGAACACCAACACAGCAGGAAGTTCTTGGACAGTGATATCCTGGTGGAAAAGTAATTGTAATTAGGATAATGTGCAGAGGCTTCAGTAACAGACAAGTGAAGCATATGAAATATTATTGGAAAGGTGAGAGGCCATCCATATCAGATGCAAAACACTAAAAGGAGAACATTTTTTAAAATGGTAAAATTTCAATTGAAATATATTCACTATCCCGACCAATGAAACCAAGTATGCCAAACACCTTCCTTTCAGGCATCTAGATATTTGCACCTCAAGATCCTTCTGTGCATTAATGCTCCCAAAAGTCCTGCCATTCACTGTATACTTTCTTCTTCTCAAAGTGCAATACTTTAAAGTTGTCTAGATTAATCTCCATCAGTCATTTCTCTGCCCATGGTCTATATCTTGCTGAATTTCCATGCCTCCATCAATTTTTGTGTTGTCTGTAACCGATCCTTGTGCAATATCACTGGTCACAGATCGCCACTTCCTCCTGTCTTCTATAGCCAAATCAAATTTGCATCCAATTTACCAAGTCCCTCAGGATCTCATGTGCCTTAAACTTCTGAAACAGCCTACCATGAGGGACTTGTCAAAAGCTAAAGTCCATGTATACAATATCCACAGCCCTATCTTCAACTATCACTTTTGTTGCTTCCTCAAAAAAACTCAATAAAGTGTAAGACACAACTTTGGTTACACAAACCCATGGTGATTACGACTAATAAGTCTATGTGTTTCCAGATGTCAGTAGCACCTATCGCTAAGATAGGATACAAATTACTCGTTTAGTACGTTGCCCACTTCTGGCTCCTACCATCAAGTTCCTCTTTTGTTCTTGAGCGGTTCTACTCTTTATTGAGAAATGCCTGTGGTTTAATGTAGGCATAAAATGCCATGGGATTCTCTTAATCTTACTCACCAAGGTCACTTCATGGCCTCTCTTAGTCCTCCTGATTCCTGATACAAGTTCTTTCCTGCTTCTATTATATTCTTCGTGAGCCCTAGCTGATTTCAACTTCCTAAACTTTGCAAATGCTTAGCTATAAGCCTCTTTCAGGTGGAATCGCAGGGAGAATATGGCTCCAGAGCCAGCTGTGGGTGTCTGCGAAGGGACATTCAGGTGGCAGCGCTGAAGGCGGTGTTCTGCCACCTGAAAGGTCTGCAGCGGGGAGAGGTACCATGGTACCTTTAAGGTTTGCCAACCTTTTCACTAAACTTGGAACATCTCATCATCCAAGGTCCCTGAACCTCGCTATCCTATGACCAAACATCAATCATACAAGTGCCAAAGAGCAGAGTGAGCTGTCTCAATGACTACCGCCCAGTAGCACTCACCTACTGTAATGAAATGCTTTGAGAGATTGGTCATGGCCAGAATGAACCCATAAGATCTGGACCCAATGCAATGCACCTACCACCACAATCGTTCCATGGCAGATGCAATGTCACTGACTCTCACCTCAACCCTAGACTACAGCAGCACATACATCAGACTGCTTTTCATCAATTACAGTTCAGCTTTCAACACCATCAGCCCCTCAGTACTGGTCAGCAAACTTCAAAACCTGGATCTCTGCACCTCTCTCTGCAATTGCATCCTTGACTTCCTAGTCAGTGTGGATCAGTAACAATGTCTCCTCTTCACTGATAATCAATCCTGGCACTGGCACACCGCAAAGATGCATGCTTAGCCTACTGCTCTACTCTCTCTACACTCCATAAATGTGTGGCACAATTCAAATGCCATCTACAAATTTGCCAATGACACCATGGTTATTGCAGAATCACGGCAATGAGGAAATATGCAAGAGTGAGATTGAGTGGTGTCACAATAACAACCTTAGTATAGATGACACTTTCCTTATTCTAATATACCCTAATTTCAGAGTATAATTTTTTAAAGAGTGAGTTGCGATATCCCAAATTTCAATCTCTTTAATCCAACAAATCAAACTCTGTGGCTGTTACTTTTTTAAAAACTATTTATTTGAAGAATCATTAATAGTAATACAAAATACATTTCATCACAATTGGAAATGGAAAGCATTGGAAGGCTCAGACTAGCCAATGCTAAATGCAAATTCCGGTGTACTTAACTATGGCAACATAGCTTGAAAGCAAAAGGTATGTTAGAAGTCAGGAAAAATGGTATTCTGCGATTCTGTTGACACAATTATCATGATTAGTACTCGAATAATGAATCACAGAAAATGAAAAAAATAAATAAAGGAGTGGAGGAAAAAATTAAAACATTTTTGCCTTAATGGGTTAATAACAGCTGAATCATTATTTGGATATTTGAAGGATAATCAAATTTACATTTGCTTAGCAAACATCAAGTCAAAAATTAATTAAACTCGGTTAAAAATGATTTTGGATTAGGACTCTTATTATGCTAAAGTGCCTAAACAAAGCTAAACCTTGGAATGTGGAGGTAAAATAGTGGGTAGGATTTTCCATCTGACTGCTATATTTTGACGCTGTTTGAATCTCAATGCTAGAATTAAGGACTGGCTTGAAAGTAAACCAGAATTATCCAATAATCATCATTCATTTCTGTTGAACTTAATTTATATATTTTGACGCTGTTTGAATCTCAATGCTAGAAATAAGGACCGGCTTGAAAGTAAACCAGAATTATCCAATAATCATCATTCATTTCTGTTGAACTTAATTTATTGGTTTAAGGGGATAAGAAAATCAAAGAACATGTAAAATTCTGACCAAAACAGCATTCGACACAGTCCAAAAACCCGCTCAAGCAAATCAGCCAAGTTGACCTTTGAAACTGATATTTCAAAAAAATCACGGGTATCAGTTTAAAAACTCAGGCAAAAACTCTGCAAATCAGTTAAAAATCAGTTAAAATCAGTTAAGCATGCCATACACTTCCTTCATCAACCTGTCTCCCTATGTCACAACAGAGCAATTTGATTACCATATCCAATTTGACTTTTCAAATACATTTAAACTATAAAAATGTAAATGAGTGTTTGAGGTACTGGGATAGGATGTGAGCAGGGTCTAGGTTCTCATCACCTGTTGCCCAGATACATTTGAGGCACTCTGCATTTTCGTAAAGATTTGTGGCAGTGACATTTGAAGCTGTGCAAATGCAAACATTTAGTTTGGTCTTGAGCTCACACAGTTGACGAAGAAGAATTCTGGCCTCTTGTACACTGATGCTATTCTCAGAAGAGCCAGCTGGAACTTGACCTTTGGACTAGATCCTGTATGGTCATTTGCCTGAAATTATCCACTTTCTCTGCCCCCCTCACTGACAGAAGAATGGATTATGTTCAGTCTTAACAGACACCTGGAGGTAGTGAATGGTCTGGGAAACTCTGAGAATGCTAAAATACTAGCCAAAAGTCTGAAAACACCTTCAGACAGCAGAGCAAGTTGTTTGGGAGATTGATTTCTGATTCGGAATTTTATGATCATAGCGTAGGAACCGACTTTTCAGCCACCACATCGATGCTGACCATGAATGACCCCATTTTCTTTCCTCCTGCATGACCCCACTGCCATCACTGATTCTCCTGCCACTCAACTACAGTAAGGGGCAATTTACAGCAACTAATTAACCAGCTAACCATTGTTTTGATGAGCCACCTGTGGAACTTAAAACCATGAAATAGATACATCAGAGCTAGTAAACCATGAAGAGATGAGCATAACGTCGTTACTTTAAATACTTTCTTGTTAAATACTTGGGCCTCATTTGCTCGATAGGTTGTTTCCATGGTTATGAAGAGAACCAAAGGCCTAGGCTAAGACAGAGAAATACATATGTCACAAGGCTTGATCATGAAAGCACCAAATTCATGAGCAGAATGTGCCCCACTCCCCTGCGGAAATGCACTGCCAAACCAAGGCCACCCTAAATTGGAGAAGCAACACCTATTTTCTGTCTGGGCATTCTCCAACTGGATGGCATGAACATCGACTTTTCCGGTTCTGCTGACCTGCTCTCCACTCTCCCTCTCCTCCCCATCCTTGTATCTTCTTTCCTCTGGCTCTCAACCCCTTTCCTCCCCTTTCACAGAGCCACCTCCCCTCCCCCATTTGCTGGAGTGGGTCCGTGCTCCTCCCCTACTGCCCCTCCCACCATGTTGTTCAGGTGCCTACATTTTGCTCATACCTTGATGAAAGGCTCAAACCAGAAATATTGGTTATACAGTACATTTCCAATTATGTGAAAAATGTTCTACCGAAATTCTCGAATATCCAAAAAGTATTTCGGATGAAACATGAAGTCACAAGTTGAAAAAAGTTTTTTTTACCCACTATGCTCAAGTGGGGTTTCAGGGAATCAGTTTTACAATGGAGACATTTGTCCAAAGGTTACACATTGAAGGAAAAGATAGCACTGATTATTTACAAATTTTTTGCCATGAGTTACTGCAACTTTGTACTAAATTGCATTGTGACATTCTCAGAATTTCAATCGACTCTCACAGAGCCATCTCCCCTCGAGCTCGCCTGCCCGAGCTGCGCTCTCTCCTTCCTCATCCACCCGAGCCGTGCTCTCTCCCCACTCACCCAAGCCGCTCACTCTGTAAAGTGCCCTTTCAGCGAGTTCCCTGGGACTGTACATGCAATTTCCTACCACTTGCAGGTGAGGTGAGACCTCGATCTCTCGGGCAGGGGCAGGGACCTCTCGGGCTCCTGGGCATGATTGGCGACGGCAGTGAGGAAGTGTCAGGGATCGGTGACAGCTGATACAACTATTCTGCTGAGGGCTGGGCTGCTTAAAGAAATTTTTTGATTATCCAAAAAATCTGTATAACCCTCATTGGTCAGGTCCCAAGCATTTTGGATAATCTAAAATGTACAGTATACCTTTATCTTTGCTGTATAAATTATAGAGTTTGACCTGCAGAGCTTATCCAGCATCGTTTTTTTACTTCAATGAGTGTCTACAGATTTTTGTGTTTTACTCACAAGGGAAGACTGAGAATGCCAAATACCCAACACCAATCACCTTGATGGACAATCTCTGAGTGCTTTAATTTGTCTCGTCTTTACAATTAAAAGTTTGAATAAAGTTAATTACACCCTTCATCAGTTGTCATCAGGGTCTCTCTGATAAAAATGTAAATCACTCAAGATCCATGTGACCCATGTGGGTCCTGGGAAGAATCCATCATCTTGATGAATTGGAAGTTAATGAGACTTACTGAAAAAAAATCTGGTGAAATGTTTGGAGGAGAATGGCACAACCAGGCTGATAGTTATAGATCCAATATTGTTTGGATGATAAATGGCCAACATGGGTAAGTCATGTAGTTAAAGAATATCTGAGCATGGGATCCATAGGGTGCCTTCGAGGGAAATGAAGTGCACTGAGAGATGATGAGCATTGCAGATAGTAGAGGAAGAAAATAAATGGTGTGATAAGGCCCTGAAAGCTTAGGGCGGCAAGGTTAGTGTTAGCGCGACGCTATTACAGCATTTGGGGCATGGGTTCAAATCCGGTACTGTCTGTAAGGAGTTTGTGCATTTTCTGTATCTGTGTGGGTTTTCCCCGAGTGCTCTGGCTTCCTCCCACTTTCCAAAAACGTACGGGGTTGTAGGTTAATTAGGGCAGCACAGGTTTAAATGGCGGGAATTGGCTTTTTCCATGATGTAAATATATATTTTTAAAATTTAAATCTATAAAGAATTTAACGCTGCTACTGCTAGCACCTTTGATTCAGTTTCAAAATCAAGGTGAATACAACTGCAGTAAAGCAAAGGAGACAGTAACAGCCAAGGAATAGCTTACAAACCCATGCAGATATTTCATTTTGTAACATGCCTATGTTGACCAAATTCATCATTCAGCTGATCATACCAAGTTTCAACAAGAAACAGAAAAATTAGTGTCAGCTTTCAACTGAGGGAATTGATTACTAGGAGACAATAATGAGAGCAGAGTGTTTAACTGGGGTCATCGCACGAACAAAATTTGTGAGTACTCTGATAATGAAATGGAACATGTTACCCCAATCATCTCAGACAGAATAAAACATACAAGGTCATCCAATGACTTCAGTAATATTGGCGCTAGCACCCAACTTCCGCCAAGCCTAAAGGGAAAATGATCAAATTGTATTCTATTCACAAGGTTGCTGCATATCAAACTTTGTGCTGAAAACTGAAGAGTTGTTCAAACTGAAGAAGGAATCTCCTGGTATCATATGAAAAGTGGTAAAATATGTAATATGGGCAACTTAGAGGCTATACATACTGGAAAAGGATGAAGGGAAATTAGGCTACTTAAGTGAAGGTTTCTGAAAGAGAAAATATGACAATAGATTAAGAAAATGTTTAGATCACAAGAGTTAACTAAAACAAAAAATATGAAGACTGGAATGTATATTAAATGCAGAAAGGTTGATCACTTCATAAGCAAAATGACAAAAAGAAATGACCATAAAACAGACTGTATCAATTACAGAGAATGGAGAATGTATAAAGACAAATTGGGCATAAATAAACAACTTCAAATGTATCAGAGAACAGTTTCTGATGAATTTATGTGGAACTGTAAAAGAAACATGTGAACACTAATTATTGCTAAGCTAGTACTATAAATTGTTGGAAGATTTTTAGGTTGTTTTTTCTTGAGCATACTCTCCAACGTTCAATGTAACTGGACCAGAATAAAGAGACATGTCAGTGAACCTTTTCACTGTTGAATGAGTTTTCTTTGGTGCGTCATCTTGGTTTGAGCCAGAATTAAAATGGGAAATTTGACCTCATTTGAACCATAAAAAATTGCAGCACCGAAACACGCCCTTCGGCCCTTCTAGTCCATGCCAAACCATTTTTCTGCTAGATGAAATGCAGAATTTGAGTGCATATAAACACACAAAATACCACCTTCAAAACTAAAGGAATAAGCAACCTATTTATTCCATTAGTTTTTTGAGTGCCTACCTCTGAATGTGATTTAATCAAAAAATTCAATGGATAAGATAACAAGTATGGAGGATCTTTTTTCTTTTTCTTTCTTTGGCTTGGCTTCGCGGATGAAGATTTATGGAGGGGGTAAATGTCCACATCAGCTGCAGGCTCGTTTGTGGCTGACAAGTCCGATGCGGGACAGGCAGACACGGTTGCAGCGGTTGCAGGGGAAAATTGGTTGGTTGGGGTTGGGTGTTGGGTTTTTCCTCCTTTGTCTTTTGTCAGTGAGGTGGGCTCTGTGGTCTTCTTCAAAGGAGGTTGCTGCCCGCCAAACTGTGAGGCGCCAAGATGCTCGGTTTGAGGTGATATCAGCCCACTGGCGGTGGTCAATGTGGCAGGCACCAAGAGATTTCTTTAGGCAGTCCTTGTACCTCTTCTTTGGTGCACCTCTGTCACGGTGGCCAGTGGAGAGCTCGCCATATAACACGATCTTGGGAAGGCGATGGTCCTCCATTCTGGAGACGTGACCTACCCAGCGCAGTTTGGTCTTCAACAGCGTGGATTCGATGCTGTCGGCCTCTGCCATCTCGAGTACTTCAATGTTAGGGATGAAGTCGCTCCAATGAATGTTGAGGATGGAGCCGAACAGGAGTGTGGGTATGACAATGCCTCTGTATACGCTTATCTTTGTGCGGTTTTTCAGTTGGTTGTTTTTCCAGACTCTTTTGTGTAGTCTTCCAAAGGCGCTATTTGCCTTGGCGAGTCTATTGTCCATCTCGTTGTCGATCCTTGCATCCGATGAAATGGTGCAGCCAAGATAGGTAAACTGGTTGACCGTTTTGAGTTTTGTGTGCCCGATGGAGATGTGGGGGGGCTGGTAGTCATGGTGGGGAGCTGGCTGATGGAGGACCTCAGTTTTCTTCAGGCTGACTTCCAGGCCAAACATTTTGGCAGTTTCCGCAAAACAGGACATCAAGCGCTGAAGAACTCGCTCTGAATGGGCAACTAAAGCGGCATTGTCTGCAAAGAGTAGTTCACGGACAAGTTGCTCTTGTGTCTTGGTGTGAGCTTTCAGGCGCCTCAGATTGTAGAGACTACCATTTGTGCGGTACCGGATGTAAACAGTGTCTTCATTGTTGAGGTCTTTCATGGCTTGGTTCAGCATCATGCTGAAGAAGATTGAAAAGAGGGTAGGTGTGAGAACGCAGCCTTGCTTCACGCCATTGTTTATGGAGAAGGGTTCAGAGAGCTCATTGCTGTATCTGACCCGACCTTGTTGGTTTTTGTGCAGTTGGATAACCATGTTGAGGAACTTTGGGGGGCATCCGAGGCGCTCTAGTATTTGCCAAAGCCCTTTCCTGCTCACGGTGTCGAAGGCTTTGGTGAGGTTAACAAAGGTGATGTAGAGTCCTTTGTTTTGTTCTCTGCACTTTTCTTGGAGCTGTCTGAGGATCTTTACATAGAAATGAAAAATGGTATTCCTCAAGAAGATTGAATCCACCCAAAAGTATGTAAATATCCCGTACAAGCAGATCTCATGTGGTTTTAATCAGAACGTGTCAGTATCTTACACAAAGCAGATATCATTCAATGTGGAAAGTGATTTATGGTTATTAAGTTTTTATTAATATATCATCACCATTAATATTTTATTCACGTTATTTGTTCCTGGGATTTGGACATCTTTACAAATTGCTGGAAATTGCATTAATTATAGCTGTTTTTACAATATTTCTGTCATAGCTTCAGACAGCAATAATCATAGCTGGTCTGATGATAGGCTCATCTTCACCTATTTGTGTTTTCTCCATATCCCTTAATTCCCCAACTAATCATCCTTGTCTTACATACATTTATACATTTACTGAGGTAACCTCCACTGCTTCAATGGGCAGCAAATTCCAGATATTCACCACCCTCCACCTCATCTCTGTCTTAAATCTGCTAGTGGGCAAAGGAGTTAAGGGCTATAGGGATAAGGCTGGAAAGGGGTACTGATGGTAGTGATCAGCCATGATCTGTAAAATGGCGGTGCTGGCTCGACGGGCCGAAGGGCCTACTCCAGCTCCTATTGTCTATTGTCTATTGTCTGAATCTTGAGGCTATGTCCCCAAGTTCTGGCCTACCCCACCAATGGAAACGGCTTGTCTAAGAGAAGAAAGAAAGCACAAGAAACTTTACAATTTTTTTGTAAAATTACACGTAAAAATAATGTAGAAATAAATTGGAAAATACAACTTCTGTGCATTAGATTCTTTAAAAGTTCCATTGACTTTATGGCTTTCCTTGGCCCCAAGCTTATGTTAATGAGACAAAATTGTTATAGGACAAAAAAATCTTCAACATATTACAAGTCCTTCAGACTAGTGTTGTGCCAATAACCTATTCTGCCTAGAATTTCACTATGGCATAACCTTCCAGCTCTATGTACCTATCTAATAGGCTTTTTAAAGATGCTATTGTACCTTCAACCACTGTTACTGTAGTGCATTCCATACACCCACCGTTCTCTGGGTGGAAAAACTAACCTCTTGGATCCTCCCGGTATTTATTCTCAAGCACCTTAAAACTATGCCCCCTCGTTTTAGCAATTTTAGCCCTGGGAAAAGCTTCTAACCATCTGCATGATTAATGCCTCTCATCATCTTGAACACCTCTCCAAGGAATGAAGACAGTTCACTCAACCGATCCTCATATTTAATTTTTTTTTCTCTTTTCATGTTTAAAACTATGTGAGGATTGGCTACATTTCTTGTTGCAAACATGCATTGGCTTTATTTTAAAATTCTAAGACCATGGGGTCTGGGCCCAAGATGGTGGTGCCTATGTTCGGCAGCGGCCTTAAGGGGTTGCAGACTCCATAGAAGCAGAGGACTGTTGCAGGGCACAAGAAAATGGGGAGAACACCCCTTGTTTGAGAAGGAGAAGCAGAGGAGAGGACCCTACGGGACGGTGACCACAGCGGAGTACCAGTGAGGTGAACTGAGGCTAAAGAACATACAGGCGGCAAGCTGTTGGTGACTCAAGGCAAGGAACCTACGCAGGCTGTGGCTGCTAGAGACTGGCTAAAGGGGTACTAAGTATTGGAACTGAAATGTGAGGTGTCAAGAGCTTCCTGATCATTTCAGAGGTTATGCACTGGAGCACAGGTTGTCCATGGTTTGAACTGAAGTCTGTGCAGCATCGTAAGCTGCAGGAATGCTGAAGGTAAATTTGTGGACACTCAGTGACTCTGGCGGGACACCCTTCTGCTTCTCTTTCTATCAGGGGTGCTAGGAAATTTCTACTGATGGTGAATCTCTGTCTGCCTAACAGTAAACTAAAGGAAATTTTGTGTCATATGAATTTTTGTGTTTTATTACATGAAAATAAAAGAATCTTGAATTTAGTAAATGGAAACCATAGTGATTTAGTTGTACAAATATCGGGAGGAGTTGACGTGAAAAGCAGAAATTGCTGTAAAAACTCACAGAAGAGAAAGAAATTAGAGTCAGAGGTTTAAGTCAACGTCCTTTTGGAACTGGGAAGAAATAGGAAATCAAACATGTTTCACATTTCATAAAGTGGGAAGGGGCTAAGAGCATGAATGCTTTTGAGTGGGTGGACACCAATAAAGAATTGGGTAGCATGGTTGGCATAGCAGTTTGCGCAACACCTTTAGAGCCCTCAGGATCGAGATTTGAATCCCACACTGTCTGTAAGGAGTTTGTATATTCTCCCCATGTTATCGTGGATTTTCCCCAGGGCTTCTGGTTTCATCGCACCGTATGAAACGAACCAGGGGTTGCAGCTTAATTGGTTGTAAATTGAGTGGCACAGACTTGTGGGTTGAAATGACCTGTTATTGTGCTGTATGTCTAAATTTTTAAATAATTACAATTTTTTAAATTTAAATTTAGAATTAATGACAAAAGGCAAAAGGTGAGATTGAAGAAGCAGTTATTTGCAAATGTAAGAGAAATAATTAGCAAGTTAATGGATGACAAAACTTGGTGGTGGTGTGGATAGCAAGGTCGTACAAGGAAACAGAACAGATATACAGTTGGGCTGAGTGTTTACAGATGTAATTTAATCCAGGCAACTGCAAGGTAATGTCCATTGACTTTCTTTGGGATTCATTTCATGTTTTAGGCTTTTTCTGTGGAAAAAATCTCCTGATAATGCATCTAAAACAGTAGCACTGCCAGAGCTGCGGTAATGGCAGTGCTGCTGTTGGTACAGACCTGGCAGTGGAGACTAGGAACTGCACCCAATCTGAATGCTGACAGCTCAGTACACATTTCAAACAGCCTGTTAAAGGAGCCACCAGTGTAATTTTTTAAATCCTGAAATTGTGGAGGTCTGTGCCCAAGATGGTGGCCCCCATGCTGGGCAATATACTGCGAGGGATTACAGACTCCAGGGGAGCAGTGGCAAGTGCAGGGCACCAGAAATGAGGAGAGCATCGTCTTGTTGAGAAGAAGAAACAGAAGACACAACCCTACAGGACGGAGACCACTGCAACATATCAGCGAGGGTTTCAGCGGCTGAAGGACCTACACAGGATGTAGGCGACTTGCAGTCAAAGGATCCACACAGGCTGCTCGAGATTAGCTCATGGGAACCAGGTATCAGAACTGAAATTCAAGAGGATGCTGATGGCAAGATGAGGACCTGGGGCACTGGAGGCTTCTTAATCATATCAGAGGTTTGGATCTTGAGCTCATGTTGCCAATAGTTTAAACTGAAGTCTGTATGTGTCAAGGAATGTTGATGAAAAGAGGGAGATTGACATTCAACTCCATAGCTCCCTGAAATTCGCAACAGATAGGCTGGTAGAGCACAACCAAGGCAGAGAACAGAAAAGTTGGGAAGTTATATTGCATTAGAGTATGACGTGCAATTCTCTTTGCCACATATTGAAGATGTGATTACAGTGGAGAATGTGCAGAAGAATTCACCAGGATTTTGTCTGTGATTGCGCCTTTCAATTATAATCCTATAAGAATATTTGCAGGACTTTTGCAGAATGCTTTTTGTAAAAATGCAACAAATTAGCAATGGCAGCAGCTTGCCTGGGAGAGCATGTGATTTTTGCAGACAGGCAGAGACAGAACAGTTTTGCTCTCAGGAAGGGAGTGAAACAGAGAGGAGAGACACAGAAATCAGTTCTAGAAGGACAAAGCCGGCAAACTTTTGGAAGACTGTCTGGTCAAAGGAGAAGACTAAGCTGTCTGAGGTGACCCGAAGGAAAGAGAATCATCTGGAGAATCCTGAAGGGGGCAAGTTTCATCAGTGAGACTGACTGGAAAGGAATCAGGTATGGATGTCCTGGAACAAAAGGAATCTCTCTCTGAAAACCAGCAAGAACCCTCCTGAGTGGTAACCATTTGCCTGTTAAGCACCAAAGACTGGTGAACTTTGTTAATGCCAACTTCAGTGCACAGTACAAGAATTGCTTGCAACCAGTGAGATTGGACTGTGAGCCAAAGAACTTTTCTAATCTTAAATATACATTACACACACCTGCACTTAGTATTAGAGGGGGGTTTAAGTAGGTTAGGTAGGTTAAGTAAGTAGGTTAAGTAATAAGTTAAAGTTTAATTCTGTTTTCTTGTTCAAATATAATTAAAAACTACTTTTGTTTAAGTAACCCTGTGTGGTGGTGCATATCTATTGCTGCTGGTTTTGGGGTCCTCTGGACTCCGAAAATGAAAAGGAAGTTCAATTATGGTTCAAGTTCATTGGATTTCTCAATTTTCTTTTTGGAGTCTCTGGCTATCATTTCACTAGTTGAGGGATTAATCTATATAAAGAACTAGTCATCATTCAGTAAAAAAAAGAATGACTTTTATAAAACTCGACTTAATCTGTTTGATTTCTTGAATTTTGTTTCCCTTCAAGCAGTAGCTACAATTTGAGGACATTACTTGTGTTTATTGAGTTTGACCAAAGGAGGGAGCCAAATTATGTACTGTGACATCCCATCCTCTGAAGCATCTTACTAATAATACCTCCATTACAGGAAACTTCCACCACCCACCACCCCTCCCCCACACAGTAGTTAGATTTCAATTCATTCATGCAATTAATTTTATATTTAATTACCTTTATATTATATCTTTGGAAGACTACACAAAAGAGTCTGGAAAAACAACCAACTGAAAAACCTCACAAAGATTAGCGTATACAGAGCCGTTGTCATACCCACACTCCTGTTCGGCTCTGAATCATGGGTCCTTTACCGGCATCACCTACGGCTCCTAGAACGCTTCCACCAGCGTTGTCTCCACTCCATCCTCAACATTCATTGGAGCGACTTCATCACCAACATCGAAGTACTCGAGATGGCAGAGGCCGACAGCATCGAATCCACGCTGCTGAAGATCAAACTGCGCTGGGTAGGTCACGTCTCCAGAATGGAGGACCATCGCCTTCCAAGATCGTGTTATATGGCGAGCTCTCCACTGGCCACCAAGACAGAGGTGCACCAAAGAAAAGAGGTACAAGGACTGCCTAAAGAAATCTCTTGGTGCCTGCCACATTGACCACCGCCAGTGGGCTGATATCGCCTCAAACCGTGCATCTTTGCGCCTCACAGTTCAGCGGGCAGCAACCTCCTTTGAAGAAGACCGCAGAGCCCACCTCACTGTCAAAAGACAAAGGAGGAAAAACCCAACACCCAACCCCAACCAACCAATTTTCCCTTGCAACTGCTGCAACCGTGTCTGCCTGTCCCGCATCGGACTTGTCAGCCACAAACGAGCCTGCAGCTGACCTGGACTTTACCCCTCCATAAATCTTCGTCCGCGAAGCCAAGCCAAAGAGAAAAGAGACCTTTATATTAGCAAGTATATAACAAATTAAATGAAACTTCAATCTGAAAATTTCTGGAAATCAAACTTGAAAGTGGAAAAATGTTATTACAATAAAAACTGATCATCTGCAAAATAATCCAAAAGGCTTTGAGGGGAAAGAGTCACAATGGTTTTGCTCTCATACCATCTCTTACATAATGACATTTAGATTAAAGAAAATTTACATGAAAAAGCTCCAGAATATTAATTCGAGAAGTTTACCTGTGGCAAAGCATCCTCTGAAGCAGAAAAGAAGTAGGTATGCACAATCATTTCTGATGCCACTTCAAAGAACTTCTCCTGATGGGAGCAAAATTGTAAGAATGCCAAATTACTAAATACAATTCTCTATTACCCCATCTCTCCTTTAATCAAAAATAAAATCAATTTAACAAAATACATAAATATGTTTTCCAGATTTACTGACTAATAATTGCTCGATATATTTATGATTTGGAACTGCCTGCATTTCTCAGCACAAATTATGGCAATTTTCTTGAATTTGATGTGTACATAGTAGCTTTGAAATTAACAGCCCAAACTCTGCCGCTGGAATCACTGCCGGGGATGCGTAATAGCAGCGCTACCATTGGTGTGGACTCGGGAGAGCGGAGAACGCAGACACAGCGATGCTCTGAATGGGTTCAACTGACTGGTCCTAATGCTGGCGGCTCTATACAGGTGTTAAATGGCCTGTTTAAGGAAACGATGATGTTTTAAAACTAAAATACTGCAACTGCAAGGTCTGTGCCCAAGTAGGTGGCGCCTGCGAAACAGGAAGAAAATCCTCCAGTGAGAAAATGAAGCACAGGAGACAACCCTATAGGACAGTGACCATGGCGGCGGGCCAGTGAGGGCCTCAGCAGATGAGGAAGCCACACAGGCTGTGGGCAACTTGCGGTCAGATGACCTACACAGGCTACGGGCTGCTGGAGACTGGCTTATGGGAAACAGGTATCGGAGCCAGGATTCGAGAGGGTGCTGAGGACAAGAAGGGCCCCCGAAGATCCTCGGGTAATGAAGGCTTCCTGTCGTGTCGGAGGTTTGGATCTGGAGCTCGGGTTGCTGATGAATAGAACAGGAGCCCTTGCGACTGCAGAGACTGTGGGAGCGCTGGAGGTGAATCCACAGACACAAGGTGACTCTGAAGGGACTCTCATTTGCTTTTCTTTCTCTTGTACTGTAAGGGGCACTGGGCAACACTGATGGTGACTGTTTGTCTTCCTTACATGTTTCGTACTATTACGTGGACAAAGGAATCTTGATCTTGACGTGGCAGAGGGGCACTGGCTAGGTTTCTAACACTTAACATTGGATAATTTGCTCTCGGATGTGAATTACACTTGACCAAAGTAAGCGAGTGCAAGCACAAGCCTCCACTCAGGAAAGTCTGCTCATCAAGTCGTCTTTTTAACATTTCATTAAGGAATGCAATGTGATATTAAAACAATACAGGAGTGACTGAATGTGCTGCAGGAACATTGAACCATACAGATCTACAGCACGAGACAATAGTTATTCCAGAATGTTCATATAGGCTCTGTTCAAACAAATGAACATCATCTAAACCAGAAGTGGCCAACCTTAAAATTATTAATTTAGACATACAGCACAGTAACAGACCATTTTGGCCCAAGAGTACGTACCGGGGTGTAGTTTAATTGGGCAGCACGGACTCCTGGACTGAAATGGCCTGTTACTGGGCTGCGCTGTATGTTAAATTAAAAAATTAAAAGGTTGGCCACCCCTGATAAATATATTTTCTCTTAATGGTCTTTTACTTTGCTTGAAAATTTCTGTTTGTGCCACAGCCAGTTCTTGCTGTCATGTAACTTATACACAGCAGACCAATATGCAAAATAACATTTATTGAACACCTTAGCACCTGCCCAAGTCCCTCTGCAGTTCACCTCTTCCCCAGCCCTTTCCCCCACCCCACTGACAGCCTTCTGGAAAGACTTTGCTCCAAAGACCTCATTATTCCCCACCCCCACCAACTTCAAGTCTCCACTGGGTCTTCGATGCTCCAATGGAAATTGCTTCAGTGAATCCAGTCAATCATTATTTCCTATACTCCCGGCTAAATCTGGTAAACTTACATGGTGCCGTACAAATTTATTGTTACTTTACATTTGTACTCCCATTTAAAAACTGAAAATTGTTACCATATGTCAAGCTCCAATTTGATTGGCAAACTGAATTTATTCCTCCATATCATCAATGACCTTTGCTTACAATTCATTCCAATTCCTTCCAAATTCATCCTTATTGCTCCACCAAATTTCTATTCTTGCAGTTACAGTTTCTTATGGATATATTATGATTATTTTCAGTATACAAGAATCACTCAATCAAAGGCTCTGAAATTCCTATCCATAGCATATTTCTTAACTATCCAATTGTCTATTTCCTCAAAATAATTTCATCTTTACCAAATGATCAGGCTGCCCAAGTAAGTTGTTAATTTTTAAGGTCATTAATCTTACAAGACTATTAGACGTAGGAGCACCATCAGGCCATTTGGCCCATCAATCTGCTCTGCTCTTCAAATCATGGCGAATGAATTTTCCTTTCAACCCTATTCTCCTCCTTTATCTTCAATCTTTATTAATCAAGAACCTATCAAACTGCTTTGAATATGCTCAATTACAGCCTCCTCAGCCTTCTTCTGCAATGAATTCCACAGACTCAACACCCTCTGGCTGAAGTAGTTTCTCATCTCTATTCTGAAGGGACTTCCTTTTATTCAGAGCTGTGCTCTCAGTCTTCGACTCTCCCACGACTGGCAACATCTTCTCCACGTCCATTGTATCCATTGGTTTCAATATTTGCGAGGTTTCAGCGAGGTCCCCTCCCATCCTAACTTCATCAAGTACAGGCCCATAACCATCAAATACTCCTCATACATTTACTCCCTCATCCTCAGAATCATTCTCATAAAAACCTCCTCTCACCCTCTTCAACATGAGCACATCCTTCCTTACCTACTGAGCCCAGAATGGCTAGCAATTTTCAAAATGTGCTCTGACCAATGTTTTGTAAAGCCTCAGCATTACATATTTGCTTCCATTCCATTTACCTTCCTTACTACAGACTCAACCTGGAAGTTAGGGAAACTGCACTTGAACTCCCAAATCCCTTTGGACCTATGCTTTTTGACTTCTCTCTCCATTTAGAAAATAGTCTTCTGCTTTATTCCTTCTACCAAAGTCCATTACTGCAACTTCCTTATGCTGTACTCCATCTGCCACTTTTTTCCCCATTCCCCTCACCTGCTCAAGTCCCACTCCAGACTTCTTGCTTCCTCAACATTATCCATCCCTCCGCCTATCTTTATGGCCACAAACTTGGCCATAAAACCATCAAGGCATTGTGGTTTTAATTCAACAAGCATGTCCACAGAGGACTGCAGCCTAACGGGAATGAAATAACTCAGTTTACCAGTGTGAGTAAAAGTGTGTACTACTCTGACTGGTCTGGCATCCTGTCCTATAACTGACATAAATTTCAATTTAAATTATTTTTAAAACTTTAGACACACACAGCATGGTAACCGGCCCTTTCAGCCCACGAGCTCGTGCTGCCCAATTACACCCAATTAACCTAAGTTTCGAATGGTGGGAGGAAACTGGAGTCCCCAGGAAAAACCCATGTAGACACAGGGAGGATGTTCAAAGTCCTTTCAGAGCTCAGGATTCAAATCCTGGTCCCTATCGGTGGCGCTGTAACAGAGTTGCGCTAACAATGCCGCCCTGCTTGCTCCCAAAAAAGTAACAAAAGCTTTTATACTCTTGAGCAATTTAGAATCCTTGCTGTAAGTAAGCTTCCAACCCTCACAGCGACATGAGGTGGAAATCATCACAATTTCCCTGGATTGGCCAGGGCTGTAAACTGAGATGAAAGTTAATTTGCATTTATATTCCTCAAAACTTTCCAAAATGATAGCAGGATATAAGGAAAAGGTTATCAAATCAATTCTTGGTTTAAAATAAAGACACACATTTTCATACCTTCAGTGGAGATTCACCACCAACATAAATGAAGAAAACTGGATGCCTCTTTTGCCAATGGTCAAAGAGCTGTTGAGAGGGAAGTGATCTCACAAGAGGCCTGTTAATAAAAACAAATGGAAAATGATGTCAGTTATAATTTACTAGTTCAAATAAATACTTATTGCTGGTTCTACATGTCCACATCTTACTTGGATAGGATTGATGGATGAACTCTGCAATCTTGCCTGATACTGGCATTATTCTATTGGTTTACATTTCCTTTCCTCTATTTGAAAACAACCAAAAATGGTCATGGCCATTCTAAAGTCCAGACCTGCAAATTTAAGTTGGACAATCTACAAAACCAAAATAAAGTAAAATCATATTAATCATGTTCCTTGGGATTTTGCTGGTTCTGGACTGATACATTTTCAGGACCATTGGATGTTATAGCAATTCATACTACAATCCACTTTAAAAAAAAAGTTATACTTTTTCAATCAACCAAGAAAGATTCAAGAACATGCAGGAAAAGGGACCAAGGCATGCGGGAGAGAAGTTATCCATTGCACTAGATGCCAAAGCATAGTTTTTTTCCCAAATTAGATTGGGAATCATCAACATTTTATTCTAAACTGAACAGAATCAAATAGGTTAAAGGAAATAGCAGCCATTACTTCATTACTAAATTTTTATGATTAGGTTCCCAAGTTTATGATTTGAGTTAAGAAGACTATGAATATGAAGCTGATATGATTGCTCTGGGACGAATTACAGGCAGTCCCCGTGTTACGAATGTCCGACTTACAGACAACTCTCACTTACGAACTGGCTGCTCCCCCAATTCACACATGCGCATAATTTTGCCCCAATTCGTGCATAATGTTACCTCACAAATGCCCCTTCCGGTATGCAAGATATCGATGGAACAAGAGTAAGTGTTAATTTTTAATTATGATCTTTTATTTCTGCTTCTTTTTTTGCATAGAAAGGTAAAATATATACTTTAAACATTTGACTAACTGATGTTAAAAACACTAAATAAGAACCATATGTACCTGTTCTGACTTACCTACAAATTCAACTTAGAAGGCCCTTTCAAGCAAGAAAAATGCCCGACTGTAAAGGCAGAGGTTCTGGCAAAAGTAAGGAGACTTACCTTTCTGAATGCGCTGTGGCTGGCTCCGAGGCACCGAATTCAACCCTTCGGCGGAGTGCACCTGGCTTGAATGTACAGCCGCTGCAAGCAGCTGATTAGGGGTGGGCTGATGACGCCGTCAGCCCGTGACCCATCTCCCCACTCCTTCCATGACTCCCTCAGGGCAGGGACAGCAGACGGGATCCAACAGGGCAGTGGGAGCCATTGGGGTAGCAGGACCCAGTAGGAACTGTCAGGGGCAGCTGGTACAAGCTATGACAGCCTCACCAGGCCACTTCGGCCTTCGGGGCTGCTCTCTGTGGCTTAAAACACGACAGAGCAATGGCAGTCTTCCCTACCCATAATCCCCCATGCAGCTGGAACTGTTCTGGGTAACATAGAGCGGTTCCAGCGATGTGGGGGATTATGGGTAGGGAAGACGGCCATTGCTCTGCTACGTATTTATGAAGGGTGGCACTACGGCACCAGTCGCCCCCACATCCATCTGATTCAGAGAGCGCTATGAGGCGCTGCTCAACATGAATGCGATGCTGGAACAGCCTTTTATGGCTGCCCTATGAAAGGTAAGTTTTAAGGTTTTCCTCTGTGCTTGTAGCCGGCCTCCAGGTAGAGGCCTGGCATGAAATGGCCTAAAGACAGACTTAAAAGCAGAATTCATTCGTAACCTGAGGGACTGCCTGTACAACTAAATGAATTAGTATAGAGACCTTAGTCAATGCGTCTCAATGCATGAAATTAATGACATGAAGAATGATTTACAAAGAAAATACTGAACACCTTTCACTCTGCAAGCATCACAAAGCACTGTCAATTAAGTACGACAGCACACAAATTTTAGAAACAAAATATTTACAAATCTCAACAACCACCCATTTGTTAATCTAGAGAATACTATAAAATAATGATAGAATACACAACAAAGACAAGGGGTGAAATTTTACTTTACTTCATATCAGTATTACAAAATCTGAGGGGGCAAACAAGGCACCTGTTGAGCATTTGATAAGCCAGCATTCATTTAATCTTTCACTAGAGTATACCTCAAATGTTTGTGCTGTGAGGGAGATGAAATCTCAACCTTCTGATGCAAGACCAGAGTGCAGTTTTAAATGAGTCAAAACAAATATGTTACGATTCACCCGAGATTTCAAAAAGAGAGTAATTTTACTCACCCGGACACCCTGTTAGCAAATTCAATTATATCCTCTTTGGTGCGAGATCCTCTATAATTATATGCGAGATCGCCCTTCAATCTGTAAATAAAAATCACATCTTGATTAAATGCAGGTGAGTGAAAGCTAAAGGTATACAATCCAGTGATCATTAGGGGAAAATCAGAGGTGGAGAGGGCGAGCAAATTTAAGTTCTTGGGAGTTACTATCTCAGAGATCTTTCCTGGACCAAACACACTAATGGTGTCGTGAAGAGGTTGGAGATATTGGGTGTGACACCAGAAACTCTGGCAAATTTCTACAGATGTGTGGTGCAAAGTGTGCGGATCAGCTGCATCACGGTCTGGTATGGGACACCAATACCCCTGAGCATAAAGTCCTGCAAAAAGCAGTGGACGGATCCCAGGATATTAATAGCAAAACCCTCCCCACTATCAAGAACATCTACAGGGAACACTGCTGTCAGAGACCAGCAGCAACCATCAAGGATCGGCAGCACCCAGTACACATTCGGTGCTGCCATCACAAAAGAGGTAAAGGTGCCACAAGACTCACACCACCAGGTTCAGGAACAGCTGCTGCCCCTCCATTTAAGGACTCTTACTTGTGCCCTTTATTTATTTTTAAATTCTCTCTGTATTGCACAGTTTGTTGACATTCATTATTGTTTACATGTATACTCTGTGTACAGTTTTTTCTTGCACTACAAATTAGTGGTAATTCTGCCTCACCCGCAGAAAAAAGAATCTCAGGGTTGTATGTGATGTCATACATGTACTCTAACAATAAATCTGAAATCTGAACAACAGTTGGGCAAACTTCACAGGATGAAGAATCTAGATGCAAAAGCACAGGGTTATCAATACCATACAATGAATTCATCATATGTACTGCTATTAGGATATGATAAATTGTTTTTTTTTCCCCACTCACTTCTTTGACAACCTGGTATTGCTGGATGATGGAAAAGATGCTCCATGTCTTTAGTCATGTTCTATCAGTCCTCTTTCATTTTTTATATTGCTCAAAATTACTTAATTTGCTCGAAGATG
Source organism: Narcine bancroftii (assembly GCF_036971445.1). Lineage (NCBI taxonomy): Eukaryota > Metazoa > Chordata > Chondrichthyes > Torpediniformes > Narcinidae > Narcine > Narcine bancroftii. The sequence goes on along the minus strand of NC_091470.1, from coordinate 226,916,881 downwards.
GTGGTTAAGGCTCCACATGATGCAAGACAAATTATTCCAAAAAATTTGCACCTACATTTTGCAACCAAAGCAAAATTTGCTGGTCACTGATGCATTTTCTTTTAGAAAAAAGACAGTCTGCTTCAAAATATGGACAAATTTTTAAAAATGGCTTGAATCTAAGATCATTACATTTTATAATTATAATAAGCAGGTTGCCTTCAATTATATCTGCCCGTAATGCATGAGTGTTCTGACAAAGACAGTACTTATTGAAATACTTACTCATATAAAAGGTGTCCCACACTTAGGGATGTCATAGTTGTGAAAGACAGCATATTGGTCAAATTTATGACATATGAAAGTCTGATATATTTATGTTCATGGAATATGCCAGGATTTACTCGACTATCTCTAATTTTCCTGAACCAAGGAGCAGTCTATTAAGAGTCAATCACACTGGTGGGTCCAGAGTTATATGGAGGTCAGTCAAGGATGACAGATTTCTTTCTCTGAAGGATAATGGCGAATAAGATGGGAGAGAGATTTGGTCAACACTTTTCCCTGATGGAATTTCTAACTCTTTTATCTTGTTTACACTGTATAGTTTGTTTCCCTGGAGGCACACGGGGAGATGGCCAAGTGTTAAACCTGGAGCTGAACAAGCTGGAGGAAATTAGCAGGTTGAGCAGCCTTAGTGAGAGAGAGAGAGAGAGAGAAAAAGCACGGTCGAGGTTTTGGGCCAAGACGCTTTCTCAAGACTGGAGATGTGAAGAGAAAGAGTGAAAGGACAGAAATCTTTTGGGACTGGTGAGGAGGGAGAGGAGAAACATGACAGGCAGAGGCAATAGATTGGCAGATACCACACAAAAGGAGGGAGAGGCAAGAAGAGCAAAGGGGTCAGGTACATGAAGATGAACCATACAGGGTGAAGTAGATGATTAGAAGACAACCTGCCAGTGTTGGAAACTGATAATGACAACGTACAATGCACATATGCACTGAAATTCCTACTTGCTGCTGCCGAACAGGTATTTTGAGGAAAAAAAGTATACATAACTGAATTTAAAAGACACAATAAATACAAAAAAAAGATGGAATATGTTCACAATATCCTAGTGAAAATATAAAATGGCTGCAATAGTGCTTTTGTGGTGTCAGAACAGTTCTTGATTAGTGTAACAAGGTTCAAGGGCCTGAGAGCAATGGAAAAGAAACTGGTCTCAGGCTTCTATACCTTCTGTCTGAAGGAGGCAGAGAGAAGTTGTGACCAGGGTACTGGAGGTCCTCCATAATACTGGCTACCTTCTAGAGGCAGCGCCTCACATAAATGTTTTCAAAACAGATGGGAGGTTGGAGCCTACTTTCCAGAGTTTTTGGTTGCATCATAATCTGGAATGCCAGTTTACTTCCCATGGTCCACCTGTGGATAAGACAATTCAACGACGTGCCTAATCTCCTCAGACTCATTAGAAAGTCGAGGCATTGGTGCACCTTCTTCACAGTTGCCTCAATGTATTGGCTCCGGGAGAGGTCCACATGAATATGGTAGTATAAAGGAAACCAGATGGAACTGAAGAGTGATGGGGAATAGAAAGAGCAGAAGAATCCAGAAGAGAGATGAGTATGGAGGGGGAATTGAACCAGAGGATAGAATGAATGGGGGTGGATGGGGACAAAAAAATAGAATGGGTTGAAAAGGAAAAAAAGCGAGGTGGGGGGGGGGGGGAAGAAAGGAAAACAGAAGTGCAGTGGAAGAAGAGGGAGGTCTCAGTACTTGAAATTAGAAAATTCTATTCTCATACCATTAGGTTGTAGAATGCCCAGGCACAATACAGGTGTTGACCCTCTATGTTGAGCCACACTCTGGCAATGAAAAAGGCTCAGGACAGATTGGTTACTGTGGGAGGAGGAGGAGGAGCTGAAAAAGCATGTAATGGGGATTTTCGGATGGTGAAACTGTCGCCAAGGGTGTGCTTGGCTTCACCAATGTAGAGGAGGTATCATCAGGTGCAGTGAACAGGTTTGAGGAGGTGCATGTGGAAGGGCTATTTAGGTGCCTGGATGGCAGTGACGAAGGAGGCGCAAGAGCAAGTGGCACTTCCTGCAGTTGCAGGGTTCACCAAAAGATGCATGGTGGACAAGGGAGTCACGGAGGAAGGTGGAAAGGAGCAGGAGGGGAAGATGAGAGTGATGGTGGGGTCCAGCTATAGCTGACAGAAATGACAAAGGATGATGCACCGAATGCTGAGGCGGGTAGAGTGAAAGGCAAAGATATTAGAAATCCTATCCGGGTTTGTTTTGGGGGAGGGGATAGTAAGAGAAGAGCTCCCGAAAAAAATGCAAGAGATAGAAGGAGCAGAAGAATGTTAGTATAGCGGTTAGCGCAACACTGTTACAGCGCCAGCCATCAGGACCGGGGTTCAAATCCCGTGCTGCCTGTGAGGATTTGTACGTTTGTCATCGTGTCTGCGTGGGTTTTCCCTGGGTCCTCCGTTTCCACCCACCCTTCAAAATGTACGGGGGTGGGGGGTGGGTTTAGGTCAATTGGTGAAAGGGTCTGTTACTGTGCTATGTATATAAATTAAACATTAAACTCGATGGCTCTATTGACCAGAGTATAAATAGTCTCTCCCCACCTCCCTCCTCCCCACCCTCTCCTCCCCCCCCCACCTCAGGAGACAGAGATGTAGAGCAGGGGTGTCAAACTCAAATTCATGGAGGGCCAAAATTAAAAACTTGGACTAAGTCGAGGGCCGAACTAAATATTTATTGAACATTTTCAACAACATCTGCATGTTTTCTCTTCTTTCAACATATGTAATGTTAAACTTTAGGATATAACTTTAGGAGGATAATTTTACAGGTCAGGAGTAGGTAGCTCAAGTTCACCCTTTGCTTGATCTGAGGGAAACCTATTTGGTCCCTGTGGAGATGTAGTCAGCATTCACAGGCTGTGTCCATTTTGGCCTGCATCAGGACTCAGCATTTCCTGCTCACTCCTCAGGCTCTAGGCCTCTATTCACCCTCGACCCACCATCCCTCTACCTGACCAGTCCTTTACCCAACCTCTACTCACCCCTCACTCCACTCGCTCTGCCTCTACCCATCCCATCCTATACACGCCCCTCTACTGCCTCTCCCCTCAACCTGTTCCTCCCTCTACCCGTCTCTCACCCTCTAATCAACCCTCCCCTACTCGCCCTGTCCCTCCCCTTTTACCTCTTCCCTATCCACCCCTCCTTCTACTCATCCCTCCCTCTAACTGCCCCTCGCACCACCATAACTTCCCCTGCCCATTACGCCTCACCTACACCCTCTGCCCACCCCTGCTTACCCACCCACTCAGGCCCAGCGCGCTGCCGATCAGCCTTTGCGGACAGCCACCATCTCTCTCTTCACGTGCAGGGCCGAACCAGCCGTCCCTGGGGTCCGCGCGGGTGCAAGCGCTGAAGGCCGTGGCGACCGGGAGAAGTGCGCTCGCGCTGTGGAAGGGCCGTCCGGTGCCAGTCGCGCGGGGCTCGCGCTGCCCGGGGGCCGTGCGCAGCCTGCCATGCCCGTCGCGCCGACAGGAAATCACAGGCGCTCGCCAATCCGCCGCACTGCTCGACAGGTGGGAGAAGTGACTGGTTGTGCGGGGAGCCTTCCAACCGGCTTGCTGTCTGATGACATCGACAGACTTCTCGTGTTACAATGGGGAAGGATGTGCAATGAAGGGGGAGGATGGTGGGGGTGACATTACCAAAAAACAGCATCGGCTCTCGCTGCAGGGCGGGCCACCTCTAATACATTTTTGAAATGATCTTGCGGGCCAAATATAATTATATCGCGGGCCAGTGTTTGACATGTGTGATGTAGAGGGAGAGAAGTGTCAGAAATTTTTAAAAAATTTTTCAAAGTGGGTAGAGGTTAGTAGCAAAGTTTATAAAATTGACGAGTACTGCACAAGTGCAGAAGAAGCAACCCTAATGCAGTCATCACTATAACAAAGGAAGAGTTTGGTGGGTGGGGAGGGGGACACAATATTGATGGAGTACATACCAAACAAAGGCTGTTCAACCAAGCTAATGAAAAGGCAGGCATAGCTGGGACCCATGCAAGTGCCCATGGCTAAACTTTGATTTGAAGGAAATTAGTGTTTTATTATGAAAGTGGAATGAATGGATTCTTCTCAAGTTGGTAGTCTATGACATGGAATGTCAGATTAATCAATACGTAGGCCCTAGCTATTCACGATCTGCCTTAATGACTTGCCTGAGATACTAAAATGTAACATTTTCAAGTCTGGTGGCACTGCAAGAAAAAAAGCCTTGTTGGAAAAAATCTGAGTTTGAAGAACACACCAGATGAAATATAAGGTGGAAAATTGTGATTGTTCAGAAATGGTTTAATGACACCACAAAGGCAGATGTATCAACTCTTGATAATACTGACAGATCTAATGCACAGTTCTCAGACCAACCACCAGAAGTGGTGTGGTACTATTAATAAGGTGAGTGGAAAAGATTAAAATAAATTCCTGCAGGCTAAAATTGGGCATGAGAAGCACCATGGTACAGCAACATCAGTATTGTACTCCATCATAACTTGTAAACTAATGATCCAGCAGATCTTTCACTCCAACAATACAATGCCAGGAATGAAGCCAATATGTTGCATCGCCCCCACCCTCATCCTCCTCAAACACTTCTACAGCCAATTTCTACACAATCAAATCAATGACCAGATAACCAGCTTTACCCATATTCATCACCCATCAGACCAGGGCTAACACCCCTGCTCTTGTCTGAAATAATGCCACCAGATCTCAAGTCAATCTGAAATAAAGAACATTACCCTTGGCAGTGCATCATATCCTCAGTTATGCATTGCAGTCGCCATGTCTTTGGACCAATGTTTCAAGGGACAACCTTTTAATTATTTGACTTTATTAGATACGGACAGTTAATTGTGAACAGCCATTTTCAGACAAATCCATGGTGGTTATTACATTTAATTTTTAAAAAATGTAGATATACAGCATTGTAACAGGTTCTTTGGGCCAATGATGCCGAGGCACCAAAATACCCCAATTAACCTAAAACCCCAGTACATTTTTAAGGGAAGGGGGAAACACCCAGAGGAAACTCTCACAGTCACAGGGAGAACATACAACCTCTTCACAGAAAATCCGGGTTGCTGTCACGGTAAAAGTGTGGCGTTAACTGGTGCATTAACTGTCCTGCCTCATGTGGGAGTTGTTTAAGAAACAGCTAATCAGAGTCCAGGACTGGCAGTTTTCAGCAAGGAGGAAGAACAGAGATGACAAGAGATGTTCCAAATTTAGCCAAAAAGAAAAGGGAAGTATATGCAAGTTTCAGCAAGCTAAAATCAGCCGGAGCCTTGAGGCATATAAAGATCTCAAGCAGGGCATTAAGAAGGCCAAAAAGGACCATTTAAATTCCTTGAAATATTAAAAAGAATCCCAAGGTATTTTATATTTGTATTTAAAACAAGGAGATAACTCAGGAGAGGATGGGACCACTCAAGGACAAAGGAGGGAATTTATGTTTGAAGTCACAGGAGGTGGGCAAGGTATTGAGTACTTTGCATCTGTGTTCACCACTGAGGAGGACATGAAGGATAATGGGAGCAGTGTGGTGAATGCTGATGTGTTAGGAAATTTTGAGATCAATAAAGGGGTGAAGTTGGGTCTTTTGAAGAGCATTAAGGAGGATAAATCTGCAACACTCATGGGAAACATTCCAGACTATTGAAAGATGCAAGGGAGGAGATTGCTGGGGCATTGACAAAAATCTTTGTAACTTCACAAGCATAGGCAAGGTTCCAGAAACTGGAGAGTAACCAATGTTATTCTTCTGTTTGATAAATGAAATAGGGATAATCCAAGAAATTAGGGATTTATTAGCTTTATATCAGCAGTAGAGATATTGGAGAGGATAATTCAGGAAAGGATCTACACACATCTAAAAAAAGACATGGTTAGATTAGGGGCATGATTTTGAACAGGGTAGGTCACGTTTTACAAAGGTGATTAAGTTTTGAGAAGGTGAAGGTGGTTCCTGTTGCTTTCATGGATTTCAATGATGCATTTGACTAAGTCATTCATTGTATGCTGACCTAGAAATTACAGGTACATTGGATCCATGGTGAATTGATGGCTTGGATTTGGAATTGGCTTGGTTAGCGTAGTGGTTAGAGCAATGCTATGACAGTGCCAGTAATCAGGACCGTGGTTCAAATTCGAATTCTGCGCTGTCTGTAAGGAGTTTGTACGTTCTCTCTGTGTCTGCGTGGATTTCCTCTGGAGGCTACAGTTTCCTCTCATCATTCAAAACGTATCGGGAATGTAGGTTAATTGGGCAACACTGACTCATGGGCTGAAATGGCCTGTTATCGTGCTTTATGTCTAAAGTCAACAGAGGATAGTGGTAGCAGGGTGTTTATTCTGACTGGAGGTCCATGGCCAGTGGTGTCCCACAGAGATCAGTGTGGGAGCCAGTTGTTCGAGATATATAAATTACTTGGATGAAAAAGATGGGTGAGTGAAGTTGAAGATAATAGAAGGATTGTGGATACTATAGAGGGCTAACAAAGAATGCAGCAGGATATAGATCAATTGTGGTATGGGCAGAGAAGTGGAAGATGGAGTTTAATCCAAATACACAAGGACAAATGCAAGGGGAAAGTACACAGTCAATTGTTGGACCCTTCTGCAGTGATGTGCTGTACAGAGGGATCTATGGATCCAGGTCATAGCACCTTGAAATTGGTCATGTGAGTTGATGGGGTGGTAAAGGTGGAAGATGACAGGTGTTCAGATCTCCATGAACAGTCATCAAGTAGACCTTTGAGATTTGGCATAAACAACAAAAACAAATGCATAAAAATCAAGGATGACATAACAAGTCATATTAGGATAACAAGTCTGTTCTCAGATAAGCAGCTGTGATAAGCAAGTTAAATTCTGTATTGTGTCTCAGATTTTCATGCCCGATAGTGGCATTATAAATAATGAAAAAAAAAAATCAAAATTTGCAAAATGGCCATAGATAATTTAAATAAGTCAACCTATTTTTTCCAGAAGGATTTTTTTTAAAATATTGAGAAATACAAAATCATCTATTGAGGATCAAAAGAGAAAAGGTTAAAAATCTTCATTGGCTAATTTAGCTGTAGCCAGAGAAGGGAAGCTTAAATGGAGTGACCTCTGTGAGAGTGGCCAGTAAAAGAGTGGGATTCTAAGAGGCTGATGGTACAGGTGTTGAGGTAAGGACAATCCTGTTGGGGAACAAAAGCCTTCAGCAAGAAGGCATAGGTATGGGCTGGTTTTTCTTATTTTTTCTCCATTTCATTGACAGTGGGAATGTAGCCAGGACGGGGCATGCTCCTCTTGCAGAATTTGGATTGTAGGGAAGCCAACAGTATCCCTGATTACTTCATCTGTGAGAAGTGCATCTAACTGCAGAACCTTACTAAATGTGTTAGGGAAATGGAGCTGGAATTGGATGAACTCTGGATCATTTGGGAGGTTGAGGGGATGTCAGACAGGAGTTACACGGATGCAATCATACCAAAGAGTCAGAAGGAAGATTGCTGGGAGACAGTCAGGAGAGGGAAAGGCAGCAGGCAGGCGGCGCACAGTACTCTTGTGGCTGCTCCCTTCTGATGTATATATTGTAGTTATATACTATTAAGGATACTGCTGAGTGGGATGACCTACCAGGGACAAGCCATGGTGGTCAGGTCTCTGCCATGGGGTTGGGCCTTGTGGCTATGGGAAGGTAGAAGAGGGGAGCTGTAGTGGAGAGAGCTTCAATAGTAAGGGGAACAGAGAAGATCACTCCCAAATGGTATGCTGCCTTCCAGGATCTTGGATATTTGAGTCAATTGCATTCTTAAGAGTGAGAACAAGCAGCCAGATGTTGTGGTTCATATAGAGAAAAAGGCGATGAGGTGCTACATAGGGAGTTTGGCGTGAAGTTGAAGGACAAGACCTCCAAGGTTGTGATCTCAGGATTGTGACCTGTGCCATGTGCTTAGTGAAATTAGAAATAGGAGGATAATGCAGTTTTAACATGTGGCTAAAGACATGGAGCAGGAGGAAAGACTTCAGATTTCTGGATTATTGGGTTCTATTCCAGGGTAAGTGAGACCTGTACTAGTGGGACAGTTTGCATCTGAACTGGAGGGAACTAATGTCCTTGTGGGAAGGTTTGCTAGTGTTCCTCTGGGGGGTTTAAACTAGATTTGCAAAAGGATGAGAACCAGAGTGTCAGATAGTGGAGTGGAGGAGGAAAAAGATGATGTAAAGATTACACAAAGAGACAGAAATCAAAGGGTTGTGTGTGGTGGGAATAATATTCTCGGGACATTGGGGTTCTCAGGTGTTTGTGATCACTCAGGTATGTTTAATTGCTTCATTGGTGCCTGTATAAGAGACCTAGGTTTGCTTCTAAGCTTTTGATCATCATGACTCTGCAGTTGCTATTTTTCAACACGAGGACCAAAGTTCTGCCAATAAAAGTCAAAGAAGCCATTATGAGATTGAAAAACATGGAGAGTGTGGGCTGCTGGAGACTGCTGTGGACTACTGGAGTCTGACTCGAAACTGGCTGAAGGGGTACCAAGTATTGAAACCGGAATGCAAAGGGGTGCCAAAGGTACTGAGGGGGTTCCTGATCAGATCGGAGGTATGGATCTGGAGCTCAGGTTGCCAATGGATTTGACTGGATTCTGTATGGCTGCGTAAGTGCTGGAGGCGAATCCATGGACACTCCTTTGCTTCTCTTTTTCTGACTGTAAGAGGCACTTCAGGCAATTTCTGCTGATGGTGAATCTGTTTGCCTTACAGCAGGCAAGAGCAATTTCATGTAATCTGACACAGTTTTATTACAATGACAATAAATTGAAACTTAAAGCTTAGAAGCAAGCCTATTTCTCTTATACCTGCACCAATGAAGCAATTAAACATACCTGAGTGATCACAAACACCTGTGAAGCCAAATGTCCTAAACATTATAGAACTCAAAAATGGGGGTCTATGTATAAAAAGTGCTGTAATTTCTACGTAGTCAAAACAAAATGTATACAAATAACCTTGAATAAAATCTGGAACATGCACTTTAATCACATGTGAAGTTTTTGATGACAAATTTAAAACTTGAGCCAAGGGGAAAATAAAGGAAAAAAGTGTCTTTGTTCAAAACATTATGGAGGTCACTGTATTTCAATGCAAGTAGTATTTTAGGAAAGGTAAATGAACAGAGCGTGGAATTATGACATTGTGGCCATTAGTGAAACTTGGTTGCAGAAGGGGCAGGACTGGCAGCTTAATGTTCCAGGGCTCTGTTGTTTCAGATTTGATAAAGCAGGTGGGATGAAAGGGGGAGGATTGGATGTGCTTAGACAGTACAGATGAGAGGGCTCGCCTACTCATGCTATATGGTAGAATCACGCTGAGCACTGGTGCACCTTGGGGCTGTGTTCATCCCGCTCCTGCAACTGATCTACGACTGCATTGCCAGATCCACCTTCAACAGTGTCATGAAGTTTGCAGATGACACCACAGTAGTCGGCCTCATCAACATCAATGATGAGTTGCACTACAGAGAAGAGGTAGAAATTCTCGTGATGTGGTCCAAGAGTAACAATCTCAATCTCAATGTGGGCAAGGTGAGTGACATGATTGTGAATTTCAGGAGGACCAGGAATGACCACCCTCCTCTACATATCAATAATTCTATAGTCAGGTGAGTGGAAAGCACCAATTTTCTCAGAGTCCACTTAACAAGTGATCTATCGTGGACATGCACCTCCTCACTTGTCAGGAAGGCACAACAAAAAATGCACTTCCTGAGAAGACTGAATCGGGCAAGGCTACTGGCCACCATCATGTTAACTTTATATAGGAGCTCTATTGAGAGCATTCTGGCTGGCTGTATCACTGTGTGGTTCAGTTGCTGTAGAGAACTGGATCTGATGTCATTCCACAGGACCATAAGAGTAATGGCAGAGAGGATCACTGGGGTCTTCCTTCCACATCCCACACTCCCCTCTCATTGAGGCAATGAAACACGATCTAGAAAGCATGAGGCCAGGTTGTCTTCTGACCAGGATGTACTCAGTAAGTGGGAGGCATTCAAAGCTGAAATTTTGAGAGTAAAGTTTGTAGGTTCCTATCAGGATTAAAGACCAAGTTAGCAGGCATAGGGAACCTTGGTTTCTCGAGGGATATTGAGGATCTGGTTAAGAAGAGAGTGGTTCATAGGAGAAAGCCAACAAGGAGCAAATGGGGCACTTGAGGAGTATAAAATTGCAGGAAAAAAAACTTAAGAATTATGAAACCAGGAGGGCTAAAAGAAAACATGAATTTGCTTTGGCAGATAAAGTGAAGGAAACTCCTAAGGGCTTCTAGTGGTGAATTAAGAGCAAAAGGATAGCAAAGGACAAAATTGGTCCTCTTGTAGGTCAGAGTGGTCAGCAATGTATGGAACCAGAAGAGATGGGGGAGATCTTAAATGAGTTTTTTGCATCAGTATTTACTCAGGAAACTGGCACAGAGTCTAGGGAAGTGAGGCAAACAAGCAATAAGGTCATGGAACCTATACAGATTAAAGAGAAGTGTTTGCTGCCTTAAAGCAAATAAAGGTGAGTAAATCCCCAGGGCCTGACAAGGTATTCCTTGGACATTAATGGAGGAGAGTACAAAACTTGAAGGGGCCCTGACAGATGCATTTAAAATCTCTTTAGCTACAGGTGAGATGCCAGAGGATTGGACAGTTGTTTAAAAAAAAGGCTCCAAAATTAACCCAGGAAATTATAGACTGGTGAGCCTGATATGAGTGGTCGATAAGTTATTGAAAGTTGTTCTAAGAGATCAGATATACAAGTACTGATTAGGGATAGTCAACATGGCTTTTTGCATGGTAGGTCATATTTAACAAATCTTGTGGTGTTTTTTGAGGAGGCCACCAGGAAAGTTGAATGCTGTGTATGTTGTCTACATGTACTTTAAGACCTTTGACAAGAATCCACATGGTAGATTAGTCAGGAAGGCTCAGTCGTTTCGTATTCAAGGTGAAATAGTATACTGGATTTGACATGATCTTTACAAGACAAGGCAGAGAATGATGGTAGATGATTGCTGATTGCCTTTCTGACTGGATGCCTGTGATTCACGGTGTATCTCAAGATCATTGCTCTCTCCGTTATTTGTCATCTTTTGTCTCTGTCCGTTATTTGTCATCTAGATCAGTGGTTTTCAAATTTTTTCTTTCTATTCACATACCACTTTAAGTAATCCCTATGCCATAGGTGCTCCGTAATTAGTAAGGGATTACTTAAAGAGGTGTGTGAGTGGAAAGAAAAAGTTGGAAAGCAACTGTTTTAATCATACCTAATTGACTCGTTATGTATACGGTTTCATAACTCCAAAGGAAATGGGCCAATGACAATTTTTCTCAAGCAAAATATTTCAGTAACAATTGGGTCAAGAGCAGTGGTTCTCAACATCTTCCCCCCACCCCCCCTCCCCACCGCCCACTCACATCCCACCTTAAGCAATGCTTTACTAATCACAGAGCACCTATGGCATAGGGATTACTTAAAGTGGTATGTGAGTGGAAAGAAAAAAGTTTGAAAACCACTAATCTAGATGATTTTGTGGTAAATTGAATCAAAATGTTTGCAGATGAAAGAGATTGGAGACATAGTGGACAGTGATGAAAGCTTTCAAAGCTTGTAGAGGGATCTGGGCCAGCTGGAAAAATGGGCCAGAAAATGGGAGATGGAATTTAATACAGACAAATGTGAGGTGTTGCATTTTGGAAGAACCAACCAAAGTAAGACATATAATGTAAATGGAAGTGCACTTAGGTGTGTGATAGAACAGTGGGATCTGGGAATACAGATACATAATTCCCTGAAAGAGGCATTAACATGTTGCTAGGGTTGTAAAGAGAGCTGTTAGCAAATTGCCATTCATAAATTAAAGCACCGAGTATAGGAGATGGGATGTTATGATTAAGTTGTACAGGACATTATACATTGAGGACAAATTTGGAGTATTGTATGCAGTTCTGGTCACTTAACAACAGGAAAGATATCAATAAAATTGAAAGAGTGCAGTGAAGATTTTCTAGATTTTTGCCAGGACTTGTGGAACTGAGTTGCAGGGAAAGATTAAAACAGGTTAGGACTTTATTCCCTGGACCGTAAAAGAATGAGAGGAGATTAGATTGACATATACAAAATTGTGATGGGTATCAATAAGAGTAAATGCAAGTAGACTTTTCCACTGAAGGTCAGTGAGATACAAACCAGAAGCCATGGGCTAAGGGTGAAAGAGGAGAAGTTCTGAGGGACACTAGGGGGAAATTTCTGCCCAGTGGTAGGACTGTGGAACTACCTGTCAGCTGAAGTGGTGAATGCAGGATCAATTGTAACATTCAAGAAAAATTTGGACAGATACATGGATGGAAGGAATATGGAGTGATATTTAAAAGGTGCACGTGAGCAGGCCTAGGCTGAATAAGAGTTCAGTGAGGACTAGAAGGGCCAAAGGTCCTGTTTTCTGTTCTGTAATGTTCTATGTATTATTACATGCTAAAACCAGGACCTTTAAACAAAACAAGCGTGAGGGTCTAGATATACAAATAAAAGTTGCATCCAGATACACAAAAAATATGAAAAAGCAAATTAAATGCTGGCCTCATTGATTTTTTTTTTAAAAAGTGGGTAAATGATAGTGCAGGTGCTTTCCATGTTCCACGTATTTCTGCAGCACGGGCAAATTCAGCACAATTTATTTACAGAAATTATTGAAACTGATCTGCTGTTAGACCACCTCAATGGATTAGTGCACAAAACCAGAATTTACCACAATTTTCATAATGTACTATGACTTGAATTATTGGATTTACTTGCATTATAGGATGTATGTTTTAAGCAACTGTCAAGCTGGAATCTTCTTGTACAACCAACTTCCAATTCACATGAGATCAAAATGGAAGCCTTCATACAAAAAAAACTTTTCAAAATATACTATAATTCTTAACTTACAATTTGATAGTTGGATAACCTCGGACTCCAAATTCAGAAGCAATACCTTTGAGGGTGGGGGATGGGAGGAAACAAAGAAATGTTTAAACCTTTAAAATATGTAATAATTACTTCAAATAAGCTAAATCTTTATTCAAAAGAGAACTGTGCAGGTCAAAATTATTTGAATTGATGCTGTATTTTACTGTTAAGTTTTAATAAACCAACATAGTTGTTTTAGAATCTTCAATAAAATGGTGGGATTATGTTGAGGGAGTAGTTGCATTGCACAAGGAACACCTACAGTTCCCACAAGGGCAGAATGTCTGATTTAGCAGCTTTTTTTGAGGGTGGATATTGTCTGCTGTTACTCCAAGTCTTCGATTGCCTTGTATAAAGTCAGTTCTTTACCGTATTGCTAAATTTCAAGGATTTTGAGTCTCCCAGACTTTACAACAGCAGAGCTCCACCACTGGTGATTGAAGTAACTTTTTTTTGGTTGGAGTGCAAAATGCCAGATCACTTTTGGGTGAGGAGTAAGTTTGTGATCCATTGACAAGAAATGTAAACAGAACTAAATGTGGAATTGACTACAGAGGAGGTCTAACATGGGTCAGGCCAACATGGGTAGGACTTGCATAGTGAATGGTAGGGATCTGGGGAGTTGCAGAGCAGAGGGAACTAGGAGCACAGATGTATAGCATCTTGAAAGATGGTTATTTTATGCAAGCTTACAGCTTCAACATGTGCTGTTTCAATGGCCCTTGCTCAAAAAGGCATTCAGCACAATGGCCTTCATCAGTCCAAGTAATGGGTGTAGAATTGGGAATGTGGCAGTTGTATAAATGTGGAGGTCCTATTTAGAGATTTCTCCAGTTTTGGTCACTGTTGTAGGAAAGGTATTTTCAAGCTGGAGTTGCCCACGACTCAGAGGCCTGAGCTACAAGGTCAGTTTGAGTAGGCTTGGCCTTTATTCCTTGGAGCAAAGCAGGAGGTTGAAAGATGATCTCAGAGGTACACCAAGTGATGAGAGAAATAGATCTGGTGAATGCAGTCTTTTATCCTTGGTTGGGGAAAATCGGTAACCAGATGACATGGTTTTAAGGTTGTGGGAGGGTTAGAGAGAAGAGATTCATCAGGAACATGAGGGGTAGCTTAAAATACATAGATGGTGGTAAGTGTATGGAACAGGCTGCCAGAAGAAGTGGTTGTTCTAGGTACTACTACAATATTTAAGAAAATTCTATGGATTCATGGATAGGATGTTTCGAGAGATTATGGGGCGAGTGCGGGTGGGACATTTTAGTCAGTGTGAACAAATTAGGCCGAAGGGTCCATTTCCATACTACATCACTAGGATTCAAATAGATTGATACTCCATTTTCCACTACAGGTACCTGATTCACATTTGCACAAAAGTTGGAGAAAAAGGGACCACCTAATGCCCAAATGAAAGACACTTAAGACAAATAATTAAACAGAAAAAAGTTGGCCATGTATATCTTATATATTTTAAAATCATGCTTCCTCCCAGCAAATAGTTTTCTTTTTAGGAGGTCATTGGATATGGGCCAAACTTCACTCCCCTTCCAAAATAAAAACCTCTGAGAAATAAAGGTTTTTATGTGTACATCATTTGTGAAACAAGAAATTTGCATCAGGATGTGTGCAAAGAAATGTGAACTTCAAGATTAAGTGGTGCAGTATTTGTCAAGAGGCCTTTAATCAGGAGGTCATCAAGGGCCATTGAAACAGCACATGTTGAAGCTGTAAGCTTGCATAAAATAACCAACAAGCTGTTAGTCATACGATCTGGGCCAAAACTTGAAACACAAAATGAAGGATTGAGAAAAGAATGCACAATACCAGGGGAAGGAAACACATTTCCAGTCTTTTTTCAAACATTTCTTTAAAAACTGAGAAGTAAATCTTATAAGCAAACAAGAGATTAAAAACTAGCTGACCAATTATAATAATTTTTGCACATGGTTGAGATATTTAAATTATTCATTTAGTTTCAAGTTTGAAAAGGAGGTCCAGATTTGATATTACCTGAACAAAGTCATTTGGAACAATTAATCAGTTATAAATATTAAAAAGTTTATTTCAATTATGTATACAATTTTGCAAAAAGGAATGTATAAACAAGGAGTTCATAAGTCAAGACAAAGATGGGAGAATGATTTAAAAATATATTTAGGAGGAAACTTGGTTAGAACTTTGTCAGAATAGTATGACCAACACATTAATGTCCGGTACAATATAATTTTTTTTTACATCAACAATATCTTACTCCATAGAAGTTAAATGGATTAAATTCCAATTTTTCAGATAAATGTTTTAGATGTAATAATGAAATAAGTACTTTTTAAAAATTCTACGTGGGAATGTCCAAAATTAAGAGCCTTTTGGATTGAATTGGGTTTATTTTTGGAAAGAGTTACAAAAGTTAAGTTTCCTCAAGATCCAAAATTTTTTTTTAAATTTGGAAATATTTTTGATACAGAATTGAAATTGAAATTAAATAAATATCAAAAGGAATTTATTAAAATAGCCTTAGCAGTAGCTAGAAAATGTGTGGCTGTAACTTAGAAGACACATGCATATTTGGGAATGAGTAATGGCATACTGAAATAGGGAGTTGTACACCACTTGTAAAGATTACAAATAAATTATGTAATAAATTTGAAATTTTTCAAAAGATTTGGAAAGCAATTTTTAAAATGCAGGAATCTTCTGACTCCTAAAATTAAGATACGTTTGATCTTATTTGATAATTTTATTGTTTTTACTTGAATAAAATCCAGATGTTCTCTTTTTTCTTTTCTATTGGGCTGTTGGGGGGAGGGGATAAAACATTTTTAAATCACTATGTATTAATCTTTAATGTTTTGAACAAGACAATTTATGTACAAGTTTTAATGCACAAGTAAAATTTTCAAAAAAAAGTTTGAAAAGGAGACAAACCTAAGAGTTTATATCACCACAAACACTTGTGTTTATCAAGGTGGCCCAGGAAAGGGAGAAAGAAAAGACGAGCTTTCCATCCCTCAAGTCAATTACATTTTGTTACAAAACAGCAGAGCTTTTGAAAATCTTGGCAGATGCATCTTAATTCTTTCCTTCACCTCAGCTCTGAGGACACATGCTGCAGAAGAAAACATTTACAAATATAGCAACTGAAAAGTGGATGGCACAGTTAGCACAACACTGTTACAGCGCCAGTGATCAGGACAGTGGTCCAAATCCTGCACTGTCTATAAGCAGTTTGTATATTCTCCCTGTGTCTGCGTGGGTTTCCTCTGGGGGCTCCGGTTTCCTCCTACTGTTTGAATTATACTGGGCTAATTGACCATAATTGGGCGGCACAGGCTCGTGGGCAGAAATGGCCTGTACTGTTCTGTATGTCTAAATTTTTTTTAATTTAAAAGTTAAAAAATATTAAAGTGCAAATTTTATGATATTGTAGGGGATTTGGGAATAATAAATTCCATAAGTAAAAACACTAGATTTGTTTGATTTGCATTTACCAAAAGATGCCCAAATTTGGTTACTTGAAGGAAAGAAACCCAGCCTCAAACCAATATTTGATTTTATTTTCAACTCAATTTTAGGTTTTAAGAGAAGCATGTTTACTTCACAATGTAAAAGTCACTGAACACTTTTGCACACCACATTGTCTTAATACAAAGATATTGTTAACCAACAGATTAAAACACATATTTCACAAGAATTTCAAACAAATGTCTCTTCTCTTTGGCTTGGCTTCGCGGACGAAGATTTATGGAGGTGGTAAAAAGTCCACGTCAGCTGCAGGCTCGTTTGTGGCTGACAAGTCCGATGCGGGACAGGCAGACACGATTGCAGCGGTTGCAGGGGAAAATTGGTTGGTTGGGGTTGGGTGTTGGGTTTTTCCTCCTTTGCCTTTTGTCAGTGAGGTTACAAATGTATTATTGACTAAAAGGGTCATGTGTATAACATACAAAAATAATTTCAACAAAGTGAAATGCAATTACTAAAAAACTGCAGTTCTTGGATACAATGCAAATTCTGAAAATATCATAAATTATCAATCATTTTTAGTGGAAAGAAGCTTATGATGCTGCCTTCACGACAGGTGTACGATGGCACTACACTACTGCAGCTAGGGCTGAATTCTTCAGTGCTATCCAGAAGACAAAGCGGGGGTACACACAGAAGATCCATAGACAGGTGTGTGACATGAAGCGCATGTGGCAAAGAATCAAGACTATTACAGATCACAAGTCAATCTTGCGAATTGAGGACAATAACACCTCACTTCTGGACAGACTGAATATCTTCTATGCACGGTCTGATGTCAAGAACAGGATGACTTCAAAGAAAGCTCTAGTTTCCGCTAGTGAATGGGCCCCCTACATAGATTTGAGATGAGGAGAACCCTATCCAAGGTGAACCCACACAAGGCTGTGGGAACAGACAACATACCTGGTCGGGTACTAAAGGTCTTCACAAACATATTCAACACTTAACTGCAGCAGTCCCGCAGGGTTCAAGACAGCCATCATCATCCCAGAACCCAAGAGAGTGACAACAGCAGGTCTCAATGAGTGTTGCACTGACCTCCACCATTATGAAATGCCTCATGCATCAAAGCATACCTCCCAGAGGCATAGTGTAAGGTAAAACATCATGAGATGGGAATGTGTAAGGAGTTACCCTGTACAGGGCTGTAACAAGAAGGGGAGGTGTCCTTGTACTCCTGTTAGGTAAAACATCATGAGATGGGAATGTGCAGGGCTGTAACAAGATGTGAATGCATCCTTGTACTTACAAGATAAGAGAGACATTGATGGATTGAGAGGCAGGAAGCTAGCAGGGAAAGGATAGCAACAGTTTTAGTCATTGGACAAGTAATGATATGATGATGTTCTAAGCACATATCCAAGGGTATAAAAAATCACCATTTTGCTGATAACGGCAGAATGCATTCTCCGACTAACATGGTTAGTCGCAAGTGTTACAATCCGGTAATAAAGAACAAAGAACCCTGATTTCGACTCAGTCTGGTGTTTGTCTCACTCATTCATGAACAAAGCAGACCTAACAATTTGGTGACCCCGACGTGATGGGTGAGTGAACACTGGACGACGGTTTCTGTTTTTTCTGACAATCATCTCAGCCGGCTGATAAAAAGGTCCAGAGAAGCCTGTTTTAACAAAATTCTCTTTTTTTTTTAAATCTTTATGATTGTCAGTAAGAACTGGAGATCGGACAAATTAGACGACCACAATTGAAGGTCGCATGCCAAGATTGTAACACGTAAGTGATTACAGACAAGATAAAAGTCCTTAAGGTGTTTGAATGACATTTATTAAGTGCTTCGCAAGAAACTACTAGAGTTTAAAAGTCTTTATTGTGTCGTTGCAAAGTCCAATAGAGTGAGAAGGTGGTCTATAAACAATTGAGGACCTGAGTTTTCTGCCCTAAACTGGTTATTAAGAGGAGAAATCTCCCACGTGAAGGTTGGGCTTTGAAAGAAAACAAAGGTTCAGGCTTATTGGCCTCAATTGTATCTGAGAGACTGACTTATAAATGTCCGGTAGGTATGATAATGTCTGTACACTTGAGAAGTTAAGAATTTATTTCCCCAATTCGCCGTGGTGGAATACCACAGCAGACACTAGAGACCTTGAGACAACAAAAAAAGTACTCAGGGACGCCTGCCTGGTGAACAAGAACGACGACAGAAGGCTGCGACAGCTGTGTCCGGATCAGGTAGGAGATATTAATGAAAAAGTTGACAAACTCCTAAGAGACACCCAGTTTATTCGAAATACTTTTGATAAGTTAAATGAGGGTATTCCCAACATCACCAAGGAGATAAAGTTACGTAAATTCATAGATTGGTACAGGGAAACAGGACAAAAGTATAGCCCAAATATTTGGTTTTCTAGTTGTAATTTAACTTTCAGACCCCTTTGGGAAAACAGAGAGTGGAAAACGAGCAATCAGAGTATACAGGACAGTCTGAAGTCAATTGGAGGACAAGACTTAGAGACTGTTCCTTTAAAAGATATTAGTCATCCAGCTTGCAAGGAGACATTTTTAAAAGCAATTTTCGTTGACATAGATCCCCTAAACGGACAAAAACCTAAATTAAAACAGGCATTAGAAAGCGGTCCCGCAGCTATGGCTGTACAGTTGCCTGCTAAGACTTTTGACCAAGTTATTAAGGAAATTAATCAGGAATTAGAGGAGCGAAATACCAGTAATGCGGCATTGGAAAAACAAAAAATGCTCCGAAAATGTTCTGAGAAGGGCCTTCGGTTAACATACCCAGGGGATACAATAAGAAGGGGAGGACAGTTTATAGTAATGACCCCATCTAACGCTTCAGAAGACTCTGTGGAGGTTAGTATTTTCTGGAGTCGGCTACTGTATGATGAACCAGGCCCAGGGCTGATTAAACAGTTTTTTGAGTGGAGGGCCAGTATTCCTCGGTATGGGGATTACCATTATCCACTAGATCCTATGCATGTTACATTAAACTACACCATCCACCCGGACCAGGAATATGAGGAGAGGTGGGACTCTCTAAAAGAAGGGAAGACAGAAACGATACATTGTCCATTTATCTTTGTAGGTAAGGAGGGAATAGCTGCTATGGTTGTCATGACAGAAGAACAAATGGAGTGGTTCTGCTTAGGAGTAGAAAGTGGGCCTCATGTGACCTTGGGTATTGCCAAAGATCATCACGCTCGACAGCTGGGTCCGATGGTAAAGGAAGCGATAGGGTGTGAATACAGGCAGACAGAAATCCCGGGATATTCCACCTCGGAGGGAGGAAAATTTGTCAGACTGAATATTGAAGCATGGGACCAGGTTGTGAATGAGAAAGTAGAAAGAGACCGAGCCATAGAAGGAGAAAATATTGATCACAGAGACTCAGACAAATATCTTTCTAATCTGAGTCCACATATATGGACAACGGGGCCCTATGATGTGGGAGTAATAAAAGGAGAGGTATTTCTAGAATTGGCCAACCCCGGGCAGAAACCAATATGGAGAAAACAATACCGCTTGTCGCCCAGTCAGGAGGAGGGTATTAAAGGAACGATAGAAGGGTTAATGGAGTCAGGGGTTTTAAGGGCGGCACCTGACAGTATGTGGAACACGCCCATCATGCCTGTTCCCAAACAGGGTAGAAAAGACTGGAGGATGGTACACGACCTCCGGGAGATTAACTTGGCTACCAAGACCATCGGGAGACCAGTCCCAGACCCATATGTAGCACTTAGGGCTCTGAGTCCGGAGCACGAATACTATACTGTCATTGATCTGGCAAACGCATTCTTCTGCTTGAAATTAGCTGAGGAATGCCAAGACTGGTTCACTTTCACTTACCAAGCACATCGGTACACATACACTAGATTACCTCAGGGTTATAAGGACAGTCCAGGACTGTTCAATCAGGCCCTTAGCGAAATCCTAATGAAATTAAAACTCCCGGAAGATGTTACACTGATTCAGTATGTAGACGACCTAATATTAGCAGGGAAAACGCCACATGAGTGCCTGACAGGGACAGCAGTTTTACTCAAGGGGTTAGGCGAGGCTGGATTTAAAGTAAAAAGGTCGAAATGTCAGATCGGAAGGAGGGTGGTAACTTTCCTAGGAAGACTCGTGGGTAAAAACGGTACGGCCATGTCTGAGGCACATAGAGAAATGATACTGGGGTATCGAAAACCTACTACAGTACAAGACATGCGAGGGAGGCACAGGGAGAGAACATGGTGTCAGAGACCTCTTCTATCTAATGGTTGGAGTGTCTATTAATGGAAAAGATCCTTGGGGAGTGGTGAGATTCGACTTACAAACATACACAAAGGACATAATTAAACCCACTTCGAAAGAGGGGGAAGTGAGAAAATTCGACAGTACGAAGATGTCCAGGGGAGAGAAGATAGCAATTGAGACAGGTATTGATGAGTCAAACTCCTGGATAGATCAGATGGGTAAATATGCGGACCAAGCAGGGTATGGGAACTGCTGGGTCTGTGCCCGAGGAAGGCCATTATTACGGATGAGCAGATCAATTTTTGAGGAGACAGATGCTATGGACTGCGCCTTGAACCTAATGTCAGAATCCAACCCACTGAATAGGTGTCTGATATGGGAACAGACGTTTCCCATAGCTCCGGCTAATGTAGCTCCCCCTGTCTTTAGATCCACAGGCATAACTAATGTTACTTGTTTTGCCAACAACAACACAGCAGTGCACGTTTTCCATGTGGGTTGGCTGCCCAGCGACTCGTGCAGGACTCATGTTGATCTCTCACATAGCAGTAGTGCAACCCGCTTGACCCAGGCTAGGGCGGATATTTGGTGGTTTTGTGGAGGAAGAGTGCTGTACAACTGGCTCCCCGCTAACTGGGATGGTCGGTGTGCTCTAGTAACCCTTAATGCGCCAGTGCTGATTGTCAAAAGGCAGGAGGGAGACGAGGATTCCCTAGAATTGCGCCACACAAAGAGTTGGCTGTGGAGAAAAAGGAGGAGTGTTGGACTCTTGGGGCCGGGAGGAAGGAACCCTGATGGGGTATGGATTGATGCCATTGGCCAAGCCCGGAATATTCCGGAAGAATTTAAATTAGCCGATGAGATTGCAGCTGGGTTTGAAAGCTTTCCTGTTTTTAGTGCAATTTTTCCCATCACTGTAAATAAGAATGTTAATAGGATCAACCTTATTCACTATAATGTCCAGCGCCTTGCAAATTTGACCAGGGACGTTGTTGAGGCAATACATCAACAACTGTCAGAAACTTCCCTTATGACACTTCAGAATAGGATAGCGATTGATATGGTCCTGGCAGAGAAAGGTGGAGTGTGTGCTATGTTTGGAGATCTATGCTGCACTTCTATCTCTAATAACACAGGGCCAGATGGATCACTCACTAAGGGGTTAACGAAACTTAGGGCATTGGCGAAAGAATTAAAAGCCCAGTCTGGAGTCTCCAATCCTGTTTTATCCTGGTTACAGGGAGTGTTTGGGAGATGGAGCACATTGTTAGGACAACTTTTGCTGGGTTTGTTCATTTCTGTATCAATTTTTATCACTTGTGGCTGTTGTTGTATTCCATGCATTCGAACGCTGGTCACGAGGACCATAGAGACAGCCTTTGCTGACCGTGATGAACTGCCTCCGAAATATCAAGCTGTGCAGGCTGTGGAGCAAGACTATCTCACATTACAGGAGGCGGAGAAAGTTGCTGAGATCGATCTGGAGTCTGAAGGGGAATGTGATGGGAAGGAGGGATTGTGAATTAGATTGTTACACATATAATTTTAACCTTGCTTGTAACCCAAATATTATAACATTGATTGTAACACAAACATTATTAATCAGATTGTAGAACAAGTATTATGAATTAGATTGTAGACCATATGTTAACTTGGGAATTTACTAATGTACGGGGGGTTAGCTAGTTTTTTGCTTGGGGGCAAATGGGATGAAACTTGTAAACGGGCAATGGGATCGGGGTGACGGATGGGGGGTGTACGCAAAGGAGGGTTGGGGGAGCCCTCGCCCACCAGCCGAACTGCCCTGTGAACAGAACCCGTATAGAGCTTGGCAATAATAGGCGAACTAATGTAACGCGGTGGTAGCATAGTCAGGGCGAGATTGTCCTCTAAAGAGGACAAAGGAGGGATTGTAAGGTAAAACATCATGAGATGGGAATGTGTAAGGAGTTACCCTGTACAGGGCTGTAACAAGAAGGGGAGGTGTCCTTGTACTCCTGTTAGGTAAAACATCATGAGATGGGAATGTGCAGGGCTGTAACAAGATGTGAATGCATCCTTGTACTTACAAGATAAGAGAGACATTGATGGATTGAGAGGCAGGAAGCTAGCAGGGAAAGGATAGCAACAGTTTTAGTCATTGGACAAGTAATGATATGATGATGTTCTAAGCACATATCCAAGGGTATAAAAAATCACCATTTTGCTGATAACGGCAGAATGCATTCTCCGACTAACATGGTTAGTCGCAAGTGTTACAATCCGGTAATAAAGAACAAAGAACCCTGATTTCGACTCAGTCTGGTGTTTGTCTCACTCATTCATGAACAAAGCAGACCTAACAATAGACACTGGATCTATTTCAATTCACCTTTAGAAGAAATCGTTCCATAGATGAGGCTAAAGCCTTGTCCCTTCACTCCCTCCCAACCCACCAGTAGAACATCGCCTCGTAAGCCAGGCTGATCTTTATTGACTTCAGCTCAGCATTTAATACAATTGTTCCCCAGAGGCTGATGGAGAAGCTGTCCTTGCTGGGACTCGACACTCCTCTCTCTCCCTCTCTCTTTCTCTCTCTAAATGGATTCTGGACTTCCTAAAGGAAAGGCCACAGACTGTTCGGGTCAGTAGCAGAATATAAAGTAGTCACACTGAGCACTGGCGCACCTCAAGGCTGTGTTCTCAGCCCGCTCCTGTTCATGCCACTGACCCACAACTGCATCGCCAGATCCAGCTCAAACAGTGTCAGCAAATTTGCAGATGACACAAGAGTAGTCGGCCTCATCAGCAACAATAATGAGTTGCACTACAGAAGAGGAGGAAAATCTTGTGAAATGGTGCAAGAGTAACAACCCGAGTTAATGTGGACAAGACATCATGAACTTCAGGAGGACCAGGAGCGACCACCCTCCACTCCACATCAACAACTCTGTTGTAGAGAAAGGAGACCACCAAGTTCCTTGGAATTCACTTAACTCGTGACCTATCGTGGACACTCAACGTCTCCTCACTTTTTAGGAAGGTGCAACAACGACTGCACTTCCTGAGAAGACTGAAGTGGGCAAGGCTACTGGCCACCATTATGTCAACACTCTACAGGAGCTTTATCAAGAGCGTCTTGGCCAGCCACATCTGTGTGGTACAGTTGCTGCAGAGAAATGGATTGAGGTCAATTTTCAGGACCATATGAGTGGCAGAGAGGATCACTGGAGTCTCCCCCATTGAAGTGATCTACTATGATCGTTGTCTGAAGAGGGTGCGCAAAATCATTGAGGACTCCTTCCACCCTGCACACAGCATCTTTCTCCTGCTACCATTCAGAAAGAGGAGTATCGGAGACAGCACCTACAGGCTGTTAGGATGCTGAAAGACAAAAGGAACTGTCCACGCTAACCATCTGAGACTCTCCTATTCATGAAAACAATATTTATTGATGTATTTGTATGGATAAAATAATTGTCTTGCATATGTATTGTTTGTATAAATGTTATGTCTGGTTGTGTATTTGCATAATGAAAAACAGACCCCTTTTATTTAATGCCAGCTCCACTGAGAGTTGCATGTTTTCAATTCACTCTGCAGAATATCAAAGCAAGATGATTAGCAGGTGTCACAACTGCATTACAGAATACCCAACAATGTCATCTGCACTGTTTGAACAAGTGAATTCAATTGCACTCGAGTATTTAAATCCTCATACCCATTTTTAAAAACAGTATTTCTTATTTTTCCAAAGACAAATGAATCAGCATGCATTAGCACTTGCTGGGAGTTTATTCCACACTTTAATCTCATTTCATATATCTATTTCAAATATATTAAAAGGTAGCATTAAAGATCAACAAGGTGGTCTACATGTGAAGCCACAGGAGATGGACAAGGTTTTAAACAAGTATTTCTAATCTTTATTTACTGCGAAGACATGGATTTTGGAGAATTTGGGCAAGTGAAAAGTGATGTTGTGAAGTGAGTCCACATTATAGAAGAGGAGGTGCTGGAGGTCTCTCAACACAATAAAGATAAATCCATGGGCCTGATCGTGTATTCTAGGACACTATGGAAAGCTAGGGAAGAAATTGCAAGTGCATTATAGAGATGTTTGCATCAGCACGAGGTATAGAAAAAATGGAGGGTAGCTAATGCTCTGCATTTAATAAGGTTGTAAAAACAAGCCAGGGAACCATAGTCCAGTAGATAAATTACTGGGATTCTGAGGGACAGGACCTACATGCAATTGGAAGTGCAAGGACTGATTAAGGATAATCATTATGGTGACATGCATGGGAGATTGCAGCTCATGAATTTGATAAAGTTTTTTGAGGAGGTGACCAAGAAGATTGGGCAGGGCAATCAACATAATTTACATGGACTTCAGCAAGGTCCCACATTATAGACTGATTGCATGGAATCCAGGGTGGGGTGGCCTATAGGAACCAGACGTTAGTAGTGGAGGGTTGTAATTCAGACAGAAGGCCTGTAACCAGTGGTGTTCCACAGGGATAAATGCCAGGTCCACTGTAATTTGTCATCCAAATCATGAAAATAGATGGCAATGCAGTCATTGTGATCGGTAGATGTGCAGATGACACTCAAAACCAGTAATGTAGTGGACAGTGAAAGTTTTTTGAAGTTATAACCAATTCTAGATGAACTGGGAAAGTGGGCCAAGAAATGCCAGACAAGCTAAGAAATGGCAGATGGATTTGAACTCTGACAAGTGTGAGGTGCTGTAATTTGGTAGGTTAAACCTGGGAAGTGCTTGCACAGAAAATAGGTCTGAGAGAGTATTGTAGAACAGGGGAACAGGTATACAATTCCACAAAAGTGGTGACATAAATAGATTTTGTCTTCATCAATCAGGGCACTGGGTAGAGGAGCAGGATGTCACATTACAACTGTTAGTGAGACCACACTGGAGTATTGTGTACCCTGCTTTTGGAAAGATATTAGTAAGTGCAGAAAAGATTCATAAGCATATTGCTGCAGGCTTGAAATACAAGGAGAGGGTAGATACTTTTACTAGAGCACAGGAGGCTGCTGGTGGAGGGGGTGGGGAAGAACCTCACATTTATAAACTCGTGAGCAGCACAGAGAGGTAGATTTTTCCAGGGCAGACAAATTTAAAAGTAGGCAACTTTGATTAGGATGAGAAAGATTTGAAAGGAACCCTGGCATATGGAACAAGCTGCCAGAGAGAGTGGTAGAGCGAGGTAAAACTGTAATGTTTAAAAAAAAACATTTTGGCAGCGACACAAATAGAAATGGTTGAGAAGGATATAGGCTGGATGGAGATAAATGGGACTGGCTTGGGTCGCCATGATAGGGCGAAGGGTCAGTTTCTGTGCTGTGGAACTCGGACTGTTTTAAGTGATAGAATACTGGTATTGTAATTTGAATTTTAATAACGTCATCATGTTTTGTGGCCTTACAGGATTTCAAAAGCTAATTTTAAAAAAAATTGAATCTTTATAAACACGCAACTGGCAATGGTAACAGACCTTTGACCAAAATAACACAATTTTACGTAAATTTACATCAGAGACCAATGCACTAAACGAGTTAATATTTCAAATCACAGTTTTCTTTGGTTCTAGTTCCTACTCATCGCACGAGTTGTGATTTATTCAGACAGCATTCTACAGTATATTCCATTCAAACGTTCCAAAGATTTGGGGAAAAAATTTGAAAGTTTAATGCTGGAAGGAATTAGCATGTAAAAGAAAATTTAAAAATCATACCTCAGTGCTAAACAAGAGTTTTCTTCAGGATTATGATCATAATCCAGATTAATGTGAAAATAGTTAAAGCAGCAAATGTTATGTTGAGCTTCACAGTGAGAGGACTGAAGTACAGGACCATGGATGCCCTATTGCAATTGTTCAGGGACTCGGCAAGATTACTCCATGTGTACTGTGTGCAGATTTCACTTGCTTGTGAGAAAGAATGTTTTTGCTACGGAGGGGTTGCAATGAAGGTTTACTAACTGATTCGTGGAAGCAGTACTGATAAGGAGAGATTGTGACGAGTAGGTTCATTTTTAACAAGAACTTAGAAGAATGTGAATGGCCCTCTGTGATATTTTAAATCTTGAGGAGTTTGGATAGACCAAATAGAGGAAGAATAGTCCTGATGGGGAGGTTAGGGTGAGAATAGAATCAACAAGGGCACAGAGTAAACCATTTAGAATGAAGTGAGAACTAATAGCTGCCCAGAGTGGTGAACCTGTGGAATTTTCTATTACAGAATGTAATTGATACCAAATCATTCAATATTTTCAGAATTAATTACAATATTTATGACTAAAAATATTTCAAGATATGGGTATAAAGCAGGAATAGGACATTGAATTTGGATGATCATCCATAACCATATTGAATAACAGAATAGGCTTGAGGGACCAAATTGCTTAATCCTCACTTTTATTTTACTTCTAAAATATAAACAGCTGTGCTACTCGACCAGCTTGTAAAAGATGCAGCACACAAGAGAGACAAAGAATGGATCCTACAAGAGTATATTGTGTGCGTATGCGAAATCTATGAAGAGCTGATGGGAGAACAAAAAGGAACAATGTAGGATTAACGTGAAACATGAAAGTCTGCAGATGCTTTGAATGTAGTTAAAAACACAAATGCTGGTGGTATTGTGGAGTTTCTCCAGCATTTTTATTTTTTTTATGGAGGACTAACATAATGAGTGGTTGATAGTTGGTGCAGACAGTGGCCAAATAGCAATTTCCAGTAAAATAGGACTGTAAAGAGTGATTCTTCCATCTTTAAAAAGGTAATATTCCACTTATAATATTTTATCCAAAGGTAATCTAACCAAGAGCTGTCTGAGGGCAAAGACCATGTCAGTAGTTCCTCTGTTTGCGCGAAAGCCGCACTGTGATTCTGGGAGAACATTTTCGGCGACACTAGGTATTATTCTATTTAGGAGAATCCTAGCGAAGATTTTGCCTGCAATGGAGAGCAGCGTGATTCCCCTGTAGTTTGAGCAGTCTGATTTCTCGCCTTTGTTTTTGTCCAGGGTGATGATGATGGCATCACAAAGGTCCTGAGGCAGCTTTCCTTGGACCCAGCAGAGCTTGAAAAACTCATGCAGTTTGGCATGCAGAGTTTTGCCGCCAACCTTCAAGACCTCTGGGGGGGATTCCATCCATACCAGTTGGTTTGCCACTTTTCAGTTGCTCAATTACCTTATATGTCTCTTCCCGGGTGAGGACCTCATCCAGCTCTAGCCTTAAGGACTGTTGAGGGAGCTGGAGCAGGGCGGATTCTTGGACTGAGCGGTTGGCACTGAAAAGAGATTGGAAGTGTTCTGACCATCGGTTGAGGATGGAGATCTTGTCGCTGAGGAGGACTTTGCCATCTGAGCTGCGCAGCGGGCTTTGGACTTGGATCCTACAAGAGTATATTGCCTGCAATGGAGAGCAGCGTGATTCCCCTGTAGTTTGAGCAGTCTGATTTCTGGCCTTTGTTTTTGTCCAGGGTGATGATGATGGCATCACGAAGGTCCTGAGGCAGCTTTCCTTGGTCCCAGCAGAGCTTGAAAAACTCATGCAGTTTGGCATGCAGAGTTTTGCCGCCAACCTTCCAGACCTTGTTGAGGGGCCATACACAGCCTTTAGAGCCTCGTAAAAACCCCTGAAGTCGCCAATGTCCGTGCTGAGCTTGGTTTGTTTGGCGAGGCTAGTCCACCACTCATTTTGGATCTCCCGGAGTTTGTGCTGAAGATGGCTGCATGCGCGACGGAAGGCTCGTTTCTTCTCTGGCCAGGATGGCTTTGCAAGGTGAGCCTGGTGGGCAGCTCGCTTCCTTGCCAGCAGCTCCTGGATTTCCTGGTTGTTTTCATTGAACCAGTCCTTGTTTTTCCTGGAGGAGAAGCCCAGTACCTCTTCAGTGGATTGCAGTATCCTCTTCAGTGGATTGCAGTATGGCAGTCTTCAGTTGATCCCAGAGGGTTTCAGGGGACGAGTCCGTGAGGCGGATTGCATCCTCGAGCTTTGCTTGGAGGTTTGCCTGGAACTTCCTCTCACTTCGTCTGACTGCAAGTTTCCAACATTGAACCTCTTTCTGGGGGCTTTACTGTTCCTGGACTTTGGCTTGAAGTGAAGGTTGAGCTTGCAGTGAACAAGCCGGTGGTCAGTGTGGCATATCGCGCTGGGCATGACCCTGGTGTGGAGTACATCTCCTTTGTCTCTTTCTCGCACCAGGACGTAGTCCAGGAGGTGGCAGTGTTTGAATCGGGGATGCATCCAAGTAGTCTTCAGGCTGTCCCTCTGCTGAACAAGGGTGTTTGTAATGACAAGCCGCTGTTCTGCGCAGAGCTCCAACAGGAGGCCCCCGTTGTCGTGCAGAGAACAAAACAAAGGACTCTACATCATGTTTGTTGACCTCACCAAAGCCTTCGACGCCGTGAGCAGAAAAGGGCTTTGGCAAATACTAGAGCGCCTCAGATTCCCCCCAAAGTTCCTCAACATGGTTATCCAACTGCACGAAAACCAACAAGGTCGGGTCAGATACAGCAATGAGCTCTCTAAACCCTTCTCCATTAACAATTGCGTGAAGTAAGGCTGCATTCTCGTGCCAACCCTCTTTTCAATCTTCTTCAGTATGATGCTGAAACAAGCCATGAAAGACCTCAACAATGAAGACGCTGTTTACATCCAGTATTGCACGGATGGCACTCTCTTCAATCTGAGGCGCCTCCAAGCTCACACAAAGACACAAGAGCAACTTGTCCGTGAACTACTCTTTGCAGACGATGCCGTTTTTGTTGCCCATTCAGAGCCAGCTCTTCAGCGTTTGACGTCCTGTTTTGCGGAAACTGCCAAAATGTTTGGCCTGGAAGTCAGCCTGAAGAAAACTGAGGTCCTCCATCAGCCAGCTCCCCACCATGACTACCAGCCCCCCCACATCTCCATCGGGCACACAAAACTCAAAACGGTCAACCAGTTTACCTTTCTCGGCTGCACCATTTCATCGGATGCAAGGATCGACAACGAGATAGACAACAGACTCACCAAGGCAAATAGTGCCTTTGGAAGACTACACAAAAGAGTCTGGAAAAACAACCAACTGAAAAACCTCACAAAGATTAGCGTAGACAGAGCCGTTGTCATACCCACACTCCTGTTCGGCTCCGAATCATGAGTCCTCTACTGGCATCATCTACGGCTCCTAGAACGCTTCCACCAGCGTTGTCTCCGCTCCATCTTCAACATTCATTGGAGCGACTTCTTCACCAACATCGAAGTACTCGAGATGGCAGAGGCCGACAGCATCTAATCCACGCTGCTGAAGATCCAGCTGCGCTGGGTAGGTCACGTCTCCAGAATGGAGGACCATCGCCTTCCCAAGATCGTGTTATATGGTGAGCTCTCCACTGGCCACCGAGACAGAGGTGCACCAAAGAAGAGGTACAAGGACTGCCTAAAGAAATCTCTTGGTGCCTGCCACATTGACCACCGCCAGTGGGCTGATATCGCCTCAAACCGTGCATCTTGGCGCCTCACAGTTCGGCAGGCAGCAATCTTCTTGGAAGAAGACCGCAGAGCCCACCTCACTGACAAAAGACAAAGGAGGAAAAACCCAATACCCAACCCCAATCAACCAATTTTTCCTTGCAACCGCTGCAACCGTGTCTGCCTGTCCCGCATCGGACTTTTCAGACACAAACGAGCCTGCAGCTGACGTGGACATTACCCCTCCATAAATCCTCGTCCGCGAAGCCAAGCCAAAGAGAATCTAACCAAGACTTTTTTGAACGGTGCATTCACAAGTACATCAAGTCCAACTGAATCAAAGTGGTGAATATCCTAACGTCAAATATGAAAATTATGTCCTCATGAGGAAATGGGATCAGAAGAAATTGGGAACTCAGTGACGAACGGCCATTCCAGCTTGAAAGACACCCTCATTGGATACACCAAACAGACTGAAGGAAAAAGGCCCACCTAAAACCTGAAGACTTTTTATTCTAACATGAGAACTTTATTGCTATGACACAGCCTCAAGATTCTGGGGAGTAGATATAAGATGGAGATGAGAAAAAAACTGTTTTTCCCAGAGAGTAGTGAATCTGTGGAATTCTCTGCACAGGGAAGTAGTTGAGGCTGCTCATTAAACATATTTAAGGTTCAGTTAGATAGATTTTTAAATTAAAAAAATTAAGGGATATGGGGAAAAGGCAGGTAGGTGGAGTTGAGTCAATGATCAGATCAGCCATGATCTTACTGAATGGCAGAGCAGGCTCGATGAGCCGGATGGCCGACTCCTTCTCCTAGTTTTTATGTTCATTGCCTTGATATTTGAACTGAATACCAGAGTCATGACTGAAAAGAGGAAGTTCGTGTGACAGTTTAACACCTTTTTAAATGTGTCTTACTTATATGTGGTTAAGTTGAATGTTTATAACACTTGAATCTATTCCTGTGGTCTAACCTACCCAATGTGAGGTATCCCTCCAAGACCTAGCCCCTATCCCACGCAGGGAGTGATAGTATGGATTTTTAAGACTAAAAAGATCACAGACAAGTGAAAGTAAGGAGAGAAACAGCAGGGTAACATGACATCTTTTTGGTACCCATACTGATCATACTGAAGCTGGGAGAAAGTTGATGTAAAACTTTCACTGTGTACAAATATCTTTGGCATGGCTGACTACCAATTGAACATGGTCCTGTTAATTGGGATATGTGGTTCCCCCCATGCTTCATGTACAGAAGCTACACTAAGATGGAGCAGATCTTTATGATTCTATCCCCCCTTCAACGGTACGAGAAAGGCATCCAAATAGCTGATTCGCCACCTCAGCGTTGGGGGCTTTTGGCTAATGAAATGGCTAAGGGACTCCAAGTAACTAGGTAGGTGTCCCAGCTACTTAGCCTTTCTCAGCTGTCAGCAGAGATGGTTGCCATCTGGACTGTGACAATGGATCCTGATTTTATTCCAGCTGATCATGGGAAGATCTGTAAAATTATAGGTCATTGCTGCTGTACCTATAGCTCTGAGAGCATCTTTTTTTTTCTTTCTTTGGCTTGGCTTCGCGGACGAAGATTTATGGAGGGGGTAAAAAGTCCACGTCAGCTGCAGGCTCGTTTGTGGCTGACCAGTCCGATGCGGGACAGGCAGACACGATTGCAGCGGTTGCAAGGGAAAATTGGTTGGTTGGGGTTGGGTGTTGGGTTTTTCCTCCTTTGCCTTTTGTCAGTGAGGTGGGCTCTGCGGTCTTCTTCAAAGGAGGCTGCTGCCCGCCAAACTGTGAGGCGCCAAGATGTACGGTTTGAGGTGTTATCAGCCCACTGGCGGTGGTCAATGTGGCAGGCACCAAGAGATTTCTTTAGGCAGTCCTTGTACCTTTTCTTTGGTGCACCTCTGTCACGGTGGCCAGTGGAGAGCTCGCCATATAATACGATCTTGGGAAGGCGATGGTCCTCCATTCTGGAGACGTGACCCATCCAGCGCAGCTGGATCTTCAGCAGCGTGGACTCGATGCTGTCGACCTCTGCCATCTCGAGTACCTCGACGTTAGGGGTGTGAGCGCTCCAATGGATGTTGAGGATGGAGCGGAGACAACGCTGGTGGAAGCGTTCTAGGAGCCGTAGGTGGTGCCGGTAGAGGACCCATGATTCGGAGCCGAACAGGAGTGTGGGTATGACAACGGCTCTGTATACGCTTATCTTTGTGAGGTTTTTCAGTTGGTTGTTTTTCCAGACTCTTTTGTGTAGTCTTCCAAAGGCGCTATTTGCCTTGGCGAGTCTGTTGTCTATCTCATTGTCGATCCTTGCATCTGATGAAATGGTGCAGCCGAGATAGGTAAACTGGTTGACCGTTTTGAGTTTTGTGTGCCCGATGGAGATGTGGGGGGGCTGGTAGTCATGGTGGGGAGCTGGCTGATGGAGGACCTCAGTTTTCTTCAGGCTGACTTCCAGGCCAAACATTTTGGCAGTTTCCGCAAAGCAGGACGTCAAGCGCTCAAGAGCTGGCTCTGAATGGGCAACTAAAGCGGCATCATCTGCAAAGAGTAGTTCACGGACAAGTTTCTCTTGTGTCTTGGTGTGAGCTTGCAGGCGCCTCAGATTGAAGAGACTGCCATCCGTGCGGTACCGGATGTAAACAGCGTCTTCATTGTTGGGGTCTTTCATGGCTTGGTTCAGCATCATGCTGAAGAAGATTGAAAAGAGCATCACTAAGTGGGTGAATCACATGCAAAAGAGAGATACAGGATTTACATAAAATTGGTGTGAAATGCATGGCTGCTACACCTATCCCTTTGCACAATGGTTTGGCAATGGATTAAAAATATATATTATTATGCTCCCAGCTACCTAACTTGTAGATTTACTGTTTTTATGCTGTCCTAGTTTTCTCCACAGATCTACCTAACTATCCATGTAGATTTACTGTTTTTCTGCTGTCCTAGTTTTCACCACAGATCTACCCAATTACCCTTGTAGATTTACTGTTTTTATGCTGTCCTAGTTTTCTCCACAGGTCTTTTTTGGTTATCATCATTCATGATAACAGGAGTGAATGTAGAAGTTTGTGTTTATAGGCAAGCTACAAATACCAATTATGAGAAAACCAGCACAGAGTTTACTAAGTAACACAAATAAAGTCAGGCTGGGAAAAATACCTTTCAGACAGGGAATTAAAATCAATTATCACTTCTGCCCAAGTCATCTCAGAGTAATCACAGTCACCCCCCACCAACTCTAGAATATATAACATCTTTAATACAACTCCTTGTCAAACAGGCTTCCATTCATAAATTGGTTTCTTCCCCAAGTGCCGCTGATTGAGTGTACTATCTATTGGATGCGATGTGAATTGCCAAAGGCAATTAATAAGCATCCAGTAACACTAACAGCACCAGCCCAGTCCCAGTTAGACATAAGGCTCTTTCAAACTGCCATGTAAAATGGGGTTAACCAGGCAATTTGCCCGGTTAGCACCTCAGTTATGCGGCAGTTAGAAAGGGTCTGACCTGGTCAACACTGTAGGAATCCAACTGGGTCCCTGCCCTAGTCAGGGAACCCAGTTAAACTTACCTAGGTCACGTCCACAGGCGAATTGAAATCAAAAATGGCCAACTATCAGCCACCCAGTGACGTCAGCACTTGCGTGCATGACCGGGCAGCCAGCTTCCGAACATCCAGCAGTACTTTCGTTGAGTACGTGACGTGTCATTACAGGGGAAGGAACCCCCTGGAATTTAAAAGGCGCTTCCTGCACCTTTGCCCCAATAATTGCATCTGGGCCCCAGGAGAGTTACCCAGGTGCTGCATTTTCAAAGAGGCAACTGTTTCTGCCCAGAAGTTTCTCCCACCATTGTTAACTTTAATGACTTAAGATTAGGATGAAACTAGCTATTTGCATGTGTTAATTAAAGACCAGAAATCAGACAGGCAGAGAATGGATGTTGATGTGTACTGGGAGCAACCCTTCCAGACTTTTGTTAATTTCTGTATACAAGGTTATCTCGATTAGTTATGACTTGTACATGAGAGTAAATGATTGACGTCAAACCATTTCCCAGTCTTTAGGGGATATACAAGATGCAAAACATAACATTTCTTTGAAATCATTGTTACAAGCTCATCAAATTTGTATGCAAGAATATGCCTTAAATATTGTACTTTCTGACTGAGTTCTTTGAATGAGATTCACCGATATTACTGAGGTGACCTTGTCTACCCACTAAATATTGTTCATTTCTGCTGGCATGACTCGAATAAATTCTGTGTGTGTTGTACTGTGTGGTTTGGTTTTACTTTTTGTACCTTGACAGGAGCGCGGCTATCACAATGAGAGAACGAAAGGGGAACAATGTAGGATTAAAGTTAAACACGAAAGTCTGCAGACACTGTGATAGTGAAAACACTGAAACGCAGTTGGGATTGCTGAGGTCCTCCAGCAGTTTTGTGCTTTTAATATAGGCTTAACGTAATGGGTGGCTGATAGTTGGTGCAGACTGAGTGGCCAAATCGCCATTTCCAGCTGCATCTCTATGACAGGGCAGGCAGTCACGTAGGACTGTAAAAAAGTGTTTCTTCCATCTTTAAAAAAAGTCATATTCCACTCTTATATCATATTTTATCTAAAGAGGCAAGTGATGATTTGCTCCATCAAGGACAACCTGTATTCAAGTTGCCTGATGGTAGACAGGAGCTGTTTGCACCTTTCACCAAGAATAATGGATGGGCCACTGATGAATGCAAGCACGGGAGGAATGTCTACATCTTCAAGTAGGTTTGTTACAAATGAGGAAAATTTTACTTAGCTGGTTTAAAAAATGGACATGAAATTGTTGTAATTAGTCTCAAAGTTTCAAAGCAGAGACCATGAGACACTACAAATCAACAACTTGGAGGAAAACGAACACAGATTTTCAGGAGACAAGAACATAGGAAATAGGTGCAAAAATAGGACAATCAATACCTTGAGCCAACTCTGCCATTCACCCAATTCTTAGCCTCAAAAATATGCATCCCTCATTCACGTTGCATGAATTAAAACATCTGTCATGCTCTTCCTCGATTCTATCTCTGTCATTATAGAATTCCGCATGGTATGACCCTCAGAAGAAGCTCCTTCTCACTTAAATAGGTGAATCCATACTCTGAAACTATGCTGTGTTTCCCAACAGAAGAAACATTCCTTTAGCATCTGCACTGTGAATACTGCTCAAAATCTTATATTTTGATAAATCACATTTCTTTTCTTTCATGTTTTAAAGAGTACAATCCAGAGATACACAATCGCTCTTCTTCCATCAACCCATTCATTGCAGATGTGGACATTCTTCCTTAAAGACAAGATCAATCCTGTATGGACATGGTCTCACCTATGCCTTGTAAAGTTTCTTCAAAATTGGACTCTCTTTATACCAACTATTCTCAATTGGAGTCATATAGGCCCCTTGGGGGTTGCAGCACATTGAAGGGGGAGCCACAGACTGAAATCATTTTTAAAAGAAATGTAATTGGTAAGAGAGAAGTACGGAA
Organism: Narcine bancroftii; assembly: GCF_036971445.1. Classification (NCBI taxonomy): domain Eukaryota; kingdom Metazoa; phylum Chordata; class Chondrichthyes; order Torpediniformes; family Narcinidae; genus Narcine; species Narcine bancroftii. The sequence goes on along the minus strand of NC_091470.1, from coordinate 226,881,072 downwards.
GAAACCAACTAAACCAGCCTGCTTCACAGGGAAGGGGCCCATAAACTCAAGCCCAAAGTGTTGGTTATGTATCTTTGTTTCTCCAGCACTGTGTTTTTACTTAAATCATGGTGTCTGCAGATGTTTTCTGTTTCACTTCCATACACTTTAAAGAGAGTACTGTGATGGTATATAGATATGTTTTTGGGAGATAAATGGGGGCAAGGTTTGTTAGTGTAGGTCACATACAAACACTTTAAAACAGATCTTATTTAAAATACTGGAGCTCTGCTCATACTAGATATGTTGGGGCCAATAGTCTTTGCAAAAGCACTGGAGAGTGCCCAAGAGAATTCACTAACGGATTGTTGTTTACAAATAGGCAACAGATGAGAGAGATTATTGGAGCCATAGGTTGTCTGGAAGGGAACTTGCTGTTCTAAGAGGGTCATGTGGTTTTGCAAGCAGGGAAGAGTCAAACAGCCTCTCTCTCTCTAAAGGTTTTTTTCAGGTGTTCCCACGAAGATCATGCGCCAGCTTGGGGAGTGCAGCCGGCACGTTTAGGTGGCCACAGAGTGGACGTCTTTTTGGCACTTGAATGTGCCAGCTAACTGATAGCTGTCTACCAGCGAACACCAGCTCCTCAGGGCAGCAGTCTGACAGCTCACCTCCCTGCTGCCTGACAGCCCCTGGCTCGGGATGGGGGGGTGGGGGAAGTACTTAGCTGGGGTGGCTGTCCCCGAGAATCCTGACTTATCGAAAGCTCTCACCTTTTAAATTTAGCGGGATTTTGTGTGCGTGTGTAAGCCCCATAGTCCCCCACCAGCCATCCCAGCCCCATGCCAGGGGACTGTCAGGCAGTGGGGAGGGTGGTTGTCAGCAGGTCACCAGTTGACAGTCAGTCTGCTTGCTGCTAGGCACCTGAAAGCTGCTAGCAGCTTTGCCTGAGCTGCTTTCAGCTGCAATGGGGAATACTCTGAGCAGGATATTATACCTACTGGAGAAGGGTAGGTAAGTTGACCTCCTGGCCAGGAACTCCAGTTTCAGATGGCCACCCAACAACTGCACAGGAGTACTATGTGCGGCTTTACAGTTGAGTATTGTAGCCATCAGAAAGTGACGAGGGGAGGGATGGAGGGGGAGAGTGAGAGATCAGTTCTACAGTGATACAGTCAGCAACAGCAGCTGGGACTGGAACAGGACAAGCTGGCAAGCTTGTGGAAAACCCCATTTGGAAGTCATTTTGTGAATGCTTAGTTCAGCCTGGTCAAAGCCCTGGTGGTTCATGCAAGAGGAGAGAACCGGCTGTCTAATGTTTCACTTGGAATAAGAGAAACAAAAAGGAACTCTGTGGTGTCCTGAAAGAAAGAGGTTATCATCTGGAAAACCCTGATGGGGCAAGATTCTTTGGCAAGACACTGAAGTGGCTGGGTGTCCATCGTACAGCAAATCTCTCTCCGAAAACTAACAAGTACCTTCCTGAGCAGTAACCATTTACCTTTCAAACACCAAAGCCTGGTGAACTTTATAAATGTTAAATTCTGCGCACAGTACAAGATTTCCCTGAAACCAGTGAACTTGGAGGAATGAGAAGTGAGATTGGACTGTGAACCAAAGAACTTTTCCGAACTCACACATACATTATATACACGTGCGCTTAGAATTAGAAGGGGGTTAAGTTAGGTTAGTTAAGTCAATAGTGATAAGTTAAAGTGTGATTTTGTTTTCATATTTAAAGATAATTAAAAGTAACTTTTGTTTAAGTAACCATTTGTCTTGGTGAATATTTATTGGTGCTGGATTTTGCGGTCCTTTGGGCTCGTAACAGTTCAAAGGGGGCCACAGCCAAAGAATGGCTGCTTTATATAACTGTTTCATTAAAACCAAAATTCCATTAGCCTTCCTAATTATTCACTGTATCTGCATGTTATTTTTTTTGTGCTCCATATATCAAAACCAGTAGCATAGCTGGGTGGGGAGAGGGGGCGGGCTGCATGGGGAGTCACTGCTTCCCCGAGCACATTTTTATAAAAAAAGTTGCACATTCTACCCCGCCCCCCCCTTCCCCCGCCATCCATTTCGCCTCCCCATCCTGGTCCAATACTGTGAACAGCCACCACCCCACCGGTCAGATGCCACAAATGCCTGTGTTCCCCACCCTCCTGTCTGACACCACAAATGCTCCCCTCCCCCATCCGACGACAGTGAAAAATCAGTGCAGCCCACCATTCAACCACTGACTCTCCATCTGGTATGTGTCATGGCACATTTTTTTATGTGCCCACAGTCCCCTTAACTTTAGAATCTGGCTACGCCCCTGATTAGAACCTCCCAGATCCTTAATATTTTGTCATCTCAATCCATTAATATAAAAATGTTCTTTCATTCTCTCTTTGATAGAATAATCTCACACTTTCCCACATGACATTCTGTTGTGCCCATTCACTTCACCCACCAATCTCTACAGGCTCTGTACATGTCATTCAGGACTTGCAACCCTCCTGATCTTCCCATCATCAGCAAATTCGGCAACAGTGTGCTCAATTCCTTAATCCGTCATGAATATAGATTGTAAATACATGGTTATCCAGCACCAAACCCTCTGACATTCCACAGTGATTGGTATTCTATACATGACCCATTTATCATGACTGTGGTTTCTATAAATAAGCCTGTCCTTTGTCTCTGCATACCCACAAGTCTGTCTATTGCCTCGTGTACTATTCCACCAAGAACACCCATAAATTGGAGGGACAACACTATTTTCCATCTGGGCACTCTCCAGATGGATGGCGTTAACATCAACTTCTCCACTTTTTGCTAACCTGCTCTCCTTTTCCCCCTCCCTTTCCTTTCTCTACAACTTCTTTCCCTCAGATCTCCACCCACTTCCCTCTCTAGTCACTGAGCCATCCATCCTCCCCCTGCTTGCTGCTCCATCCCTTATCCACCTATTACTTCCTGCCTTTTGGACCATGCTTCCTCCCCCCCCCCCCCCCACCATTTTGTTCAGACTCTTGCTGAAATTTTTCCATACCTTGATAAAGGGCTCAAGCCTGAAACACGGGTTATATATCTTCATCTTTGCTACATAAAGGACACCATTTGACCTGTTGAGTTTCTCTAGCATTGTGTTTTTACTTCAACCACAGTGTTTTCAGACTTTCGTGTTTTACCTTTGTCTCTGTTATCCTATCACTCCATTCTTATCTTGTGCTGTGGGACCTTATCAAATGTTTCTGAAAGTCCAAATATGTTATATTTAATCCCCTTTATCCAGCCTGTTTGTTACATCCTCATACACTAGCAAATCTTCAAACTAGATTTTCCTTTTTTAAAATCATGTTGACTCAGACTGATCACATTTTCTAAAAATTCTGATGTTATCCCCTGAATAACATTTTCTATGATAGACGTTAAGCTAATTGGGGCATCATTTCCAGCTTGCTGAATTCTACTCCTCACACTCCTCCTATCTAGGGAGGTTACGCAGCTAATGCAGTTTTCCAATCGTGGCAACGTGATAATCTCAAATTCAAATTTATTGTCACATGTCAACATGCATCTTGGGAATTTTGGTAGATTACAACCTCTTCAGTCATTCCATCAAGATCCGAGAAATGCAGACCAGGCCCCATTGATTTTCCGAGTACTTTCTCTTGAATAATGAGGATTGATGGATATGGACAAGTTCCTCTTTCCTATTAATCATTTGCTTATCTATTATCATTGGAATGGTTTTTCCAACCTTTAACTGTGAATGTGATTATTCAGTTATCCCCTTCTCAATTCCCCTGTCTTATTCTCTAAGGTACTAAGATTTATTTTAGCTTCTCTTTTTATATACACCTGTTATTATGACATTTCATTTGGATGATGTAAATAATGTTCAGCCATTAAATACAGTACACATGAATGGTTTCAAACAGAAGGTCTCTAGTTTGTAGCTCCACGAACTGCTCAAGATCAGCTTTCTTTGAAAAACTGAACATGGATGCATTAACCACTTTGCAAAACTCCTTCATCCAGTACACAAACTAGAGTCAGAAACTCTAGTTGCCCGTCTCTTTAATTTGCTATCCTATTCCTATTCTGCCATCTATCCTTGGACTCCTACATTATTCAAAAGCTTAATAATAACAACTCAAAGAATAACATTTCATTTTCTAAATGGGCACATTAAAGATTTGGACTGAATAAACAGTTTGACAATTTCAGATAACCAGAATTTCAAGCACTCACTTATTATTGTAGCAAATTCACATTTCATTCTATCTCTCAATTACAACTTCTACAGATCAACCTTTTGATATCGAATAATTTGTGAATTACAACATTTATTCCATTATCCCTTTGGTCACTTGTTCATTCTATCCTTCTCAGAACTTGTAACCACCACTGATCTTTCCATCAGCAACAAATTTGACTATAGTGCACTCAATACCTTAATATAGACAATAAATACCTTGGGCCTTCACATCATAGATCTCTTACCTCAGTATCATTAAAGTTATTATCTGTCATGTGTGTGGGGGAGACTCCCTGCCTATTGCTGGTGGCCACATGACTACCTCCCCCCCCCCACCCCCCATCTCAATCGGAAGTCACACCACCTGTCAGCACATGATGTAGTCTTAGTTCTACTCAAAGTTACAAAGCTATAGACAATGTTACAAACTGCAGGTAGAATGTCAGTTAAGATTGGGCTCAGACCACTGGTCAGTGTACACCTTGCCATTGGCTGGGTCATATCATTCAGCGTCCTTATTGGCTAGAGCCCTGTATTTAGCACCAGCACAGAGGACACGAGCTCTCTCTGCCTTGTAATGCTAGTCCCAGACATTGCTCCATTTCAGGTCGCTACTGCAGATGTTGTTTGGAAACGGTCGCAGGTAAGGTGCACTGAAGCTGAGACATGGTATTGCTATAGATCATACTGGCAGTATAGCTGCCGCTCTCAAATGATCAGGGATTCGAGGGCACGTATATACCCCTGTGGGTACAATGGTACCAGATCCACCTCCCCTTATTCAGGGGCCCGGGAGGGTGTGTATAACCCTTGCTTATAGGGTGCAAATAACTGCATCACCTGTGTAAATTAATACTTGTGTACTGTCTAACGCTCTTCCCTGCTTCTCGTTACGATCAGTTCCCATGCTCCCTTGTAAATTGTGCGCGTATGTTGCCTCGTTTATAGATTCTGTGCATATGTTCCCACGCTATCTTATAAACTGCACGTATGTTCCCATGGTTATAAATTCTGTGCATATGTTCCCATACTTCCTTATAAATTGTCTCTCTTATTAATTATTGGGTTAATAAAGTTACATACGTTTGCAAACCCTTGTGTCTAGACTCATCGATCTTTGAACCCACCGAACCTGACACTTTCCCAACAAAACAGTCACTTTACCCATTTCAGATGAAAGGATCATCTAAAATGTTAGCTCTATTTCTCTTCAAAGATGCTGTGCAACTCACATATTTCCAGTTTTGCTTTAGTTTCAGATTTCCAAGTATACAAGATTAAATCATCTCTACATCACCTATATTACCATGCAATAAAAAGGTAATGACATTGTTTCAATTACAATGTGGAACCATCTGATTCACACAGCTAAGCACCCCAGATGTTTAGGAAAAGGGATTTTTATAGGGGAAACTTTAATATTGGTTATTTTTAATCTACTATTTTATCAATATTTTTGTAGGTTGGATTTCATTTTCTTTTTTTTGTCAAAAACAAGTGGACCAATTATTCACTGAACAGTTCACCTGCATAAACTGTGGCATCCATCTTCCCAACTTTCACCGGGGACCCTATGGAATGCATTTCAGAAGCTACCTCATCCCAGATAGGCTCCAGTTTCTTGCAGTGGCCACACCAAGGTGCATAGAACTGAAATAACAAGAATCCAAGGTTAGCGCTCAATCCCACTATAAGTTATTTCATTCATAAGAAATTTAAGAAACTTAATAATCAGTGCATTTTCTTTTTTAAAAGATCAGTAGTTTGGATAATATTCTTATTCTCCCAGAAGTCATTAAACATTTTCCCCACAAGCACACATTTCTTGCAAACAACTGCAGCTATTCCACTTCCTTCTTTCTGACTTGCTAAGTTACCATTTTTCACTTTGGAGAGTATCACATTTTAACCAAATGATCAGATGCATGCATCTTTACTACATTTTTCCCTGCATGTGACATTCTAGGCAAATCTACCAAAAATCAACTTCCCAACTCTATTATCAAAATATAGCTTAATGTTTCTTCATTAAAAGGTCACTGTGTACTGAATGAAGTCGTTAACAATATTTTAAAAAGTTGCTGGTAGAACATAGAACATTACAGCACAGCAAAGGCCCTTCAGCCCATGATGTTGTGTCAACCTACGGAAACCAAGGTCACTCGTTTTCTGGATAAACACATCACAAGGCAGATCTGCTGTAACACAGATCACATTGAAATGGAGAAGAGATTGGGATATATTAGTATGATATCCTCTGTAAATGCTTCAAGTTTGCCAGGGATCATGACTTCTGTGGGTACTATTTTCCTTGACTTAGTGTTGTGATGTAATAAACTTGTTGAAACATTCACATGACTAAGAGAAAAGCTGTTAAATTTGGAAAAAATTACCAAATGAATTGTGTACTTTGTAAAACTATTATTCAATATTTCCTATCCTAACTGACCTCTACAAGATGCAAATATCTTTTCAAAATATGGTTTTTCTATCTTCCCAGTTCATGATGATCATCAAGTGAATTAAGAGGCAAAACCAATTGGCAGCAGGGCAGCAGAGGGGTGAGGGCAAGCAATGGACCTGTGACTAGCTGCACTTACATTATAACAGCTATTTTAATGAAATTCACAGAGCTTTGCATTAGTTTTCAACTGACAATAAGTCACAAAATTCATCAGACCAAATCATTTCAGTAACAGTCATTTGAATCAAATAAAGGAAGTATGAATATTAAATGTTTAAAACAATGAAAACAAACTGATGAGAATTTATAGAACCTGGTTTCAATGTGGGGTTTGTAAAATACAGCCACATTACACTGAGAAGTCTGAATGTTTCCTTGACAAAATATATTTCACAATATTTAGCAGGTGTGGCCAAAGTTTCAATTGACATGGAGGGATGATTCAGAGATTCAAATGGGCAGAAAAGGCGGCCAATTCATACTTCAAATTCCATGACTACCCAGTGACACATTCATCTTGAACTCTAGTTCTTACAATGTAGAACTGAAGCTAAGATTTGACTATAATGAATAAACGAAGCTTTACCAAAATATAAATTCGAATGCTTATCTTAGGTAGGATCAGATAGGTGGATAAAAAAATAAATAATTTTTCCTTTAAGTTGGGAGTTCACATTTATTGGATTTGAAATAAAGCTTAAATCACATTGTAGCATTTGTAGTGAAATTCTTATTATTTACAATATATGAAAATGGGTACACACAAAAGCTTGTAGTAAAAAACACATAGAAATGCTGATGGAACTCAGCTGGTCTCGCAGCGTCCATAGGTGATAAAGATATATTACCAATGTTTCGGCCAGGATACCTTCAAGATACAAGCAAAAAACAGGAAGGCAGCTGAATTAAAATGGAAGAATGGGAGGGAGAAGAGTCCAGACCAACAAAAGGTGTTAATAAAAAGGTGAGAATTCATTTTGGCTCTGTGAAAGGAGACAGAAGGAAAAGGAAAGAGAGATAAAAAGAACTAAGGGAAAAGAAATGGGTGATCGGTTGCCTTTCTCCCAGTGTGTGCGCTCCCCCCGCCCCATTTTCTCTGTCTCCTTTCACAGAACCAAAATCAATGGTGACCAAATACCTCTTTATTGATAGACAGGATCACAGTGCTGCAACAGTCAGGCTTGCTGCTTCACGGCTCCATATATCTGGGTTTGATCCAATTTTGGATGTTGTTTTGTTGACTTGGCACGATTTCCCTGTGACCAGACGTGTTTCTCTCTGGGAGGTCCAAATGTATAGCTATTGTAAATTAAACCTTACAGTAGGATGGGTAACAAGAGTAGGGTTTGGGAGATGACAGAGATTTGTGAGGAGGGTGTAGAAGGATGCTTGAGAATGAGAATACATAGGACCAAAGGGCCAGTTTCCCTGCTGTGTACTGCTGTAACAAACCATGATACCTGCTAAATGAAAGCTCTTTCATGTTTTACACAAAGCCAGAATCTATAGGAAGCCATGTAACAGGGCACTTGAAAATAAATTATAGGTTGTGGTGGCTCGCTCACGTAACATGGAGTCGCAGGCAAGTCCCTTCTTCAGTTGTGCAGAAAATAAAATCAGTCACCTGAATAAAAAGGTGGTGAGGGTGGGGGATGTGGGGAGAGAGAAGGAAGGAAGGCTAGCAGGTAGGAAGGGTAGCAGGTAGGAAGCAAGAAGTGAATACAAGTTGGATAGTAGAAGAGAAAGAAACTGATAAGTGACAACAGGAGAAAGCAGAGGGCCAAGAAAACAATTCTCTATTAGGAGGGGAACTCTCTGCTTCAATTGGGTCATTAGTCCTCTATCTATGCTAATATATTACCGTCAACTCCATCCATCTAATCTTATGAATGTCTTTTATGCAGCATCTTATTGAGCACCTTCTGGACATTCAAGTATACAACAGCTACCTGTTCCCTTTTATCCATTCTGTTCATATATCATCAAATAATTCAAGGAAATTTGCCAGACACAACCTGCCCTTTCTGAATCCATACTGCATTTGCCTGATGGAACAATTTCTCTCCAGATGTCAATCAGAATTTCTTGTCATGAACAAGTCACAAAATTTGTTGTTTTGGAGCAGAATCACAGTGCAAATATTCATATAAACCACCTGACAAAAATAAATAAAACAATGGTGCACGAAAAGTCAAACAAAGTAAGGTAGTGTCTTTGGTTCATTTTCAGGAATCTGATGGCAGTGGGAAAGAAGCTGTCCTTGTGCCGCTGAGCATTCGTCTTTAGGCTCCTGTACCTTTTCCCTGATGGTAGCAGAGTGAAGAGGGTATGGCCTAGGTGGTGGGGGACCTTGAGGATAGAGGCTACTTTCTTGAAACAGCACTTCTTGTAGAGGTCCTCAATGGAGTGAAGACTGGTGCCTGTGATGTTGCAGACCAAGTTAACAATCCTATGGAGTTTTTTTTCTTGTCCTGAGTGTTGGCACCTCCATACCAGACAGTGATGCAACCAGCCAAAATGCTCTCCACAGTACATCTGCAGAGGTTTTCGAACATCTTTGGTGACATACCAAATCTCCTCAAAAATCTCACATAGTCTTGCCATTTCTTCCTTAATGATAGTTTTAAACACTTTCCTCACTGCAGACTTTTAGTTAACTGGCTTATGCCTACATCTATTTTTAAAAGTGGTGTGATATATGCTGTATTCCAATCCGCATGGGTTTCCCTAGAGAATTTTGGTAAATTATCAAAAATGTCTCTCCTATAACTTCCACCATTTCTTTCAGTACACTGGGATGCAGAGCTTCTTTAGTGATAGCAAAAGATTACCTGCTTTGGTAATTTTGATTGAGGGATACATATTGGCATGAATAGCTGTTATAACTGACGGTCTCTTCCTAGAGGTAGTGATTATGATACTCTTTTTTTTAAATCAAGCAGGCCTCAGAATTGATAGCCCTGCAATGGACTGTCAGCTTTGATTTTTCTTCTCAAATCTCTGGAGAGGACTTAAGTCTACAGTCTCAGGGTACCAACAATTGAGTTACTGATGGTAGCTGAGGGCAACCTTTGATCCTATACCCAATGATGTCTACTCAATTTCGATGGGATGCAACAACAATTCACCAGATTGCTTCCTGAGTTGCTAGAGTTATTCTAGGAGGAAAGATTGAAAAGAATGGAAATAATTTTCAGAAGTTTAGAAAATGTAGAAGTGATATAATCTATATACAACAAAACAAATTCTTATTGTCTGACAGAACAGCTATGAGAAGTTGATTCCACTGGCAGAAAAGTCTTAGCCAGGGGAACCATATTCTCAGGACACAAATGAGAATGCATTTCTTCCTTGAAGGCGATGAGGAATGTTGGAATGATAAATGTTCAGTCATTGAAATAATTTGGGGAAAAGGTATTGGAGAAAATTCATGAAAAAGTATAGTTGTGTGAGAAGTTCAGTCATAAACTAACTGAAAGAATAAGTTTTTGTGACAAGCTGTTTATTCCTGTGTGTACTGCTTACATAACTTGTTCAAATGTTCACTGCCAACAATTGTTTGACCAAACCAAAGTTGTGAAAGCACAAATAGAAATTAGAAAATTGAAATGGACCGTTCACAGAAAACAAAATTGCTCCTGGTGAAAGTTAACTATTTGCAAGAATTTTGTAATGCATCTCTCCACTGTGCGATTGTCACCATTTGCATATACAGTATTCAATCCAAAAACTAAAACATTAAATCAGAATGCTTTTCAACCATCCACACCATGGTTTGGTTCCAACAGACAGGCCATTTTATTCATAAGCAAAAGATTTTAAAAAAAAATGAAATTCAGCATCAAAACTGGCAGTCACTTGGACAACTGAGTACTTATGAGGGAAAGGCAAGGACAAGTTTGTTGAAGGAAGACACACTGGAAGGAATCTGGAGCTAAACAATGTGTTGGGGGAACTCAGTGGGTCGAGCAGCATCAGTGGGAGAGAAAGAATGGTCGAGTCGTAATCCTTTAACGAGACTAGTTAAATGTAGTAGAGAAGCCACTATAAAGAGGGCAGAGTGGGAGGTGTAGGACAGGTGTATGGAATTGATCCAGGGAGAGGTGAAACATGACAGTCGGAAGATTGGCAGATGCCACACCAAAGGAGAGAGAGGCAAGAAAATTTTTTTTTTTATAAATCGAGTAAGGTGAAGGAAGAATTAAAGGCAAATTGACTTCAACTTAGTCACATGACACAATGGGAAAGCTGGGTTAACAGTGCATTTGAAAGGGGCATTTAAGATCATGAAGCATACAGAGTAGAGAACATTTGATTTCAATGAATGGCTGATAGGTTACAACAAGGAAATGAAAGATTTTTTTAAAAATAACAAAATAGCAATTAGTACCTGGAGTGCACTATTAGAATAGAGGAGGCAGATAAATTCATGGTGGAGGAAACCAAACAAATATTTGAAAGGAAATAAATTGCAAAACTATAGAGAGAAGGTTGTGCTATGGGGGAAGGGGCAAGTAAGCTGAATAGTTTGCTTTTGTGTTCTCAACTTTGATATCATGAAACCAAAACTGCAGTCCTATAGAAATAAATTAAAATATTTTTTTTTCCTTAGAGTGTGGTGGGTACCTGGAATGCATTGCCAGGGGTGGTGGTGGAGGCTGGTACAATAGGGACATTTAAAACCTCTGACAATCACATAAATGCAATAAAAAGAGGGTTATTGGTATGAGGAAGGGAAGGTTTAGATTGATGAGTAGGTTTATATTGGTTAGCACAACATCGAAGGGCCTGTACTGTGCTGTAATATTCTAGGTCTATGAATAAACCAATGTATTTACTGATTGAGACATGCAAATACAGTAAAACCACTGGTATCTGGCACCTACGAGGATTGGTAGATGCCAGATAAACGAGTTTTCAGTTTGCTTGAGGCTCATTCTTACAATGCCTAACCAGCACACCTGCATTAAAAATAAATACTTTAAAAGACAAAAATACTACACCATAATTACATAAAACTTGAAACATTTCTTTATTTTCAGTCACATTCTTTGAAAACATTTAACTGTCGCTGCATCTGCAGGTTCCTCCCCCTCCACTAAGCCGCCCAAAAGAACAATAACATTAAAGAGAAGTAACCTACCCCTCCCCCACTAATATACTAATAAAAACCCTTACTAAGTAGGGACAAGAGACACTTTAAGAGAATCAACCCAATGGCGAGCAGCATCAACCAGAATGAATTCTGAGTGACGCCATTTTATTTAAAAACACTTTATTCAAACAGCTGCTACAACCAAAGCACTCCACTGGTTGAATATTTGCTCCCATCTTCAAAGGTTTTTGTGTTACTTCAGAGAACATTTACTTTTTACAATTTAAATTTTCTTATTACCTATTATTTTATTCTTATTTATTTTAATTTTAAAAAGGGGAGTAGCCAAGATGGGAGAGGGTAGAGGACAGAAAGCGTGAAAAGTTGAGAGACCACTGTGGAATGGGGTGCAGAGGTCAGAAGGGGAGTAGCCAAGATGGGAGAGGGTAGAGGACAGAAAGCGTGAAAAGTTGAGAGACCACTGTGGAATGGGGTGCAGAGGTCAGAAGAAAAGTTAGGGAGAGAAGTAAAAATAGAGGAATAGGTGAAAAAGAGATGGAACCAGTGGAATAGTATCCATTCTTATTTGTCCCATTTATTTATTTATTACTTTTCCTCGATTTTTTTTTTTGCCAGTTGCTTGAGGTTACCATTTGCTTTGAATTTCAGGGCGGTATGATGGGTGTAGTGGTTAGCACAATGCTGTTACAGCACCAACAACTGGAACTGGGGTTCAAATCTGGTGCTGACTGTAAGGAGTTTGTACGTTCTCCCCACATCTGTGTAGGTTTCCTCCAAGAGCTCCGGTTTCCTCCCACTGTTTGAAACATACCAGGGCCCGGGGGTGAGGGGGCGGTTGGGGGGGGGGGGGAGAGAAGGTAGATCAATTAGATGCAACTGGGTCAAATTAGGGACAGGAAGTGGGGGGGGGGGGGCAAGGAGGTCTTTCACCTAAATATACTCCTGGCTCAAAATATGTTAATTCCATTAACGATTGATTATAAAAACCTGGACACTTGCTCTCAGAGAGGGGTCAAGGGTATTGAGGATTGTTATGAGTAGGGACAATTTATGACAGTTAAGCAAATTAGGAATAAATATGTTTTAAATACATCTTTTTTCTGCTATCTTCAGTTAAGATTTTATTTAAGGGACAAATTAGGTCCAACACTAACCTTACTGAAATGAAGCAAAATAGAGACTCTGGTTCGAAAGGCAAGCACAAAAAATTTATTTCAAAAATGTATTCCTTACTACAGGTGAGAACCCCTAAACAGAGGTTTGAAAAATCAAGACAAAGGTGGGAATCAGATTTGTGTATAGAAATTGATCCATTTTGCTAGTCCAACTGGTGTCCGGTCACATCCTAAAATGAGGGCTTTCTGGGAAGATTTGGATAACCTAGAAAAAAAATGTCTGGATCCTAGATACCCTCAGACACATGAATTATTTTTATTGGGGAATTTAGAAGATCTAAAATGAGGCAGTCGAAATATCAATTAAAATTTGTCAAGCTTGCTTAGGCAATGGCTAGAAAATGCATAGTAGTTACTTGGAGATCCGATTCCCAACTAGGTTTAGCCCACTGGAAGATAGAAATGCATAATTGTGTTCCCCTGGAGAAGATCACCTCTCACCTCAGAAACAGGTATGTATTTTCAAGCATATGGAATTCTTACCTAAGGTTCATCAGGGTAAATCTTTAACGATTTCCCCTTGCTGTCGCTTCCCACCCCCACCCCCCACCCGTTGTTTGCAGTGCTGAGGACCTCGATAAGTCAAGTTATTTGTCCCTTGATGGGAGTGGGGTTTATCCTGGGTGAAATCAAACTTTTTTTTCTTTTCTTACTTTTTCTTCTTGTTTCTTGGGGTTGGAGGGTTCCTCTTATTTTGCTCTTCTTTCTCTCTATTATCTTTTTCTCCCTTTGGTTTAACATGAACATTGAATTTGCATTTTTGTAGTATTAGTGTAATTTTTCTTCCTTTATAATAATTGAATCACATGTGGACTCTTTTTTTCACTTTCTTTAATATCGACATGCAGATCGATATTTATATTATTTTGTTAATAATTGTTTGAACGGGGAGACTACAACAGGATGAGGGAAGAATTGGTCATCATGGACTGGGAGCACAGGCTAGTTGCAGAACAGTTGAACAGTGGAACACATTCAAAGAGATTTTTCACTGTGCTCAACAAAAATATATTCCCATTAAAAATAAGAGCAGTAAGAGAGGGAAGATTCAGAAGGCGTTTGATAAAGTGACTTATCAATAAGATACAGATTAATGGAGTCGGGGAAAGTATATTGGCATGGATTGAGGATTGGTTAACTGACAGAAGGCAGAGAGTCGGGATAAATGGGTGTTTTTCTGATTGGAAGACAGCGGTAAGTGGGGGACCGCAGGGGTCGGTGCTGGGCCTGCAGCTGTTCACCATTTACATTGATGATTTGGAAGAGGGGACAGAGTGTCGTGTTGCCAAGTTTGCAGAAGATACTAAACTGAGTGAAAAAGCAAATTGTGCAGAGGATATGGAGAGGTTGCAGAAGGATATAGTTAAGTTAGGTGAGTGGGTAAAGGTCTGGCAGATGGAGTACAATGAGGTCATCCACTTTGTTAGGAAAAATAGAAGAGTGTGGCAGCGTACATCTTTGTACTGCTGCGCTGGCAGGGCAGCTGCAGAAGACAGCGCTGTCAGGGCTTGCTCACTGCCTCATGACTTAGGCCACAGCTCGCGCCCTGGGCCACGTGATGACATCACCGCTGTATGGGGCTGAACTCCCGTTGGCCTTAAAGGGGCGCACGCAAAATTCAAATAAACAGTTCTACTGTAATCCCCACCGAGTCTAGTGATGTTTTCTGTGTGTAGCAGCCGCTACAAGAGCAGATTATTATTTAAAAGGTGAAAAATTGCAGTATGCTGTTGTGCAAAAAGGACAGAGTGCTTGGGCGTGAATCGCAAAAAGTTGGGATGCAGGTACAATAGGATATTAAGAATGTTGGTCTTCATCGCTAGAGGAATAGAATTCAAGAATAAGGTGGTTATAGTGCAACTATACAAGGTACTGATGAGGCCAGACCTGGAGTACTGTGCGCAGTTCTGGTCCCCATACTTGAGGAAGGATATACTGGCCTTGGAAGCAGTTCAAAGGATGTTCACCAGGTTGATCCCGGAGATTGACCTACGAGGAGAGACTAAATCGCCTGGGTTTATACTCATTCAAATTTAGAAGAACGAGGAGATCTTATAGAAACATATAAAATTATGAAAAGGATAAATAAGATAGAGGTAAGAAAATTGTTTTCACTGGTAAGCGAGACCAGAACTAGGGGAGACAGCCTCAAGATTCAGGGGAGTAGACTTAGGATGCAGATGAGGAAAAACTGTTTTCCCAGAGAGTAGTGAATCTCTGCCCAGGGAAACAGTTGAGGCTACTTCATTAAACATATTTAAGGTTCAGTTAGATCGATTTTTACATAAAGGAATTCGGTGATATGAGGAAAAGGCAGGTAGGTGGAGTTGAGTCAATGATCAGATCAGCCATGATCTTACTGAATGGCAGAGCAGGCTCGATGATCAACTCCTGCTCCTAGTTCTTGTGATATTGATGTTTTTCTTTTTGATTATTCTTCGTTTTGACTGCATGTTGATTGGAAATAAGGGTGGGAATATACTAAAGTCATAATGGTTCAATTAAAACAAAATTAACAAAGGCACTTAGTATTTAGGTTACTGTTCATTCTAAACAAGTGAACACAAGTAGCCAAGCCCTTGTAGCTCAATAATCTAAGTGACATAGAATCCTTACTAGAATACATTTATCAATGCAAGTATGAAGTGTATACTGCATAAACAATCTGATCTTAATCTCTAAAGATCGTTGTCAACTGCAGTGCTATTTTTGGTAATAGATGCAGTCAATTAGCTGTGGTGGAAAATTTCTGTTCGTTACATTGGAAAATTAACAGCATGACATGTTCTGCATTTAATTTTAAAACTTGAAAATGAAAAAAAATGTCCATACTTACATCTACCAACCAAATGTCATCTTCTCTAGTTTCTTTAAACCTGCAATAAAATTACCATGGTGTTATAAATGCAGAAATCCAAAGATTATTCAAGCCCAGACCTTTATTTGGAATAATTAATTAAATACCACACATCTGATAATTGTTGGTGATCCTTAGTATGAACTCACAATAAAGAATGGCAAAAATGTTTCACTGACCAGAGAGCTGGAGTTAACCAGTGGAGATTCCAAACCTCTAGTTCAGGGGGCAAATGAAAGCCAAATGGTATATTGTATATTTAAAATGTTAAAGCAATAAAATTATAGCTTTTTTTTCCAAAACTTATTTTGGAAGACAATTAACAATTAATGTTTAACACTCACGACATTTTAAAACATTAAAAATGCCTCTTAGTAAAACTGCACTAGAACTATTGTCAGCTGCAAAAACCTTTTAAGAACATTTCAGGGAACAGGCCTCAAAAATCGGATTCAGTAGATGACTCCTGCAGATTCACTAGTGAAGTGTTGCTTTACTTGGAAGGATTGTTTGGGCTGCATTTGGTGCTCCTGTTGTGCCCTTTTCTACATCAGAGAGTCTGGACACAGACTCATCTGAGAACCTTGGCTCTGTCCGCAGCAATGACATGGATCTCAAAGTGGCCAACCATTTCAATTCTGTACCCCACTCCTGCACCAACATGTCTCTTCATGGCGTCATGCACTGCCAAATCAAGGCAATCCATAAACTGGAGGAGCAACACCCATTATTCCGTTTGAATACTCTCCAACCAGATGGCATTAACAGCAACCTCCAGTTTCTGCTAGCCCACTCCCTATTCTCCCACTCTTCTCTATCCTTCCAGCTCCTTCCTCCAGCTCTCCATCCCTTCTTTTTCCATTCAAAAAGTTATTCCCCTCCCTTTTCTCTTGTGCCCTCTCTCCCTTATCCACCTTCTGCCTGTGGGTCTATGCTCTTCCCCTCCCCCCCACCGTTTTATTCAGACACCTGCCTACATTTCGCTTGTACCTTAATAAAGGACTAGCCAGAACTGTTGATTATCTATATTTATCTTTGCTAATGTAAAGTATGCTGTGTGATCTGCTAATCTTGCCCTGTAACTCAGTTTCTCAAGTCCTGGTATTATCCTACTTTGTACTCTTCCAATCTTATTGAGATCTTTCCTATAGTTATGTGACCAAAACTTAACACAATTATCCATATTTGAAATATATGATTATAACTCCACAGATTTATAGTCTTCTTGTATATCATTGTTCAAAATAACATAGAATTAGAACAGCAGAGAGGTGGTAGCTCTATCCAGAATCCTGTTACATGGGGTGCCAGCTGCTGGTCTCATTTTCTCAATTCCCAGCTTGCTCCTTGTAGCATTCCTAGGGTGTCTATGCAATACATCTTGGAGGCTGTAACACAGTTTC
Organism: Narcine bancroftii; assembly: GCF_036971445.1. NCBI lineage: Eukaryota > Metazoa > Chordata > Chondrichthyes > Torpediniformes > Narcinidae > Narcine > Narcine bancroftii. Next base: position 226,863,829 of record NC_091470.1, on the reverse strand, counting down.
CATTCCCCTTCTTGGCAATCAATTCCTGATCATTCAAAAATGCCAAACTTGTTCTTATATCAATTGGATGAAACATTATTTCACTTGAGAACTTCTAAAACTTACAAATGCAACTTCCACTTAAGACAAGCAAGCTTCTCAGTTGCTTCAGAAAAGGTGCTATATTTACATGGATAGTTTCTATGTGAGATACTCAGAACCCCATTTACTCTTTCAGATAATCACAAATCATCGCAGGATACTATTTAATAATAGGAGCGTTCTTTCCTGATAAGCCAAGTTGATAGATCAATCAATACTTCATCACCAGATTTAATTATTGATTTTTGAATGTTGCATTTTTGTAGTTTTTTTGCTCTGCCTCTTATAGATGTGACTGCATAACATGGAAATAGTGGGGAAACTCAGCAGTTCATGCTGTATTCATAGGAAGTAAAGGGTAATAAACATTTCAGGCCTGATCCTTCATCAAGGTATCGCAAAAAAATGACAGATACCTGAATAAAAAGGGTGGGGGGGGGGGGGGAAGGGAGAGGAGAAGAGGTGAAAAGGGGGAAGATGAAGGAAGGGGCAGGGGAGGAGCATAGGCTAAAAGGCAAGAGGTATCAGTGGATGCAAGTGGGAGTGATGCACCATCAATGACTCCAAAAAAAAACTGAAGTTGAACTAACTTCAAAGTTTTTATTAGCTTTAGAACAACAGCACATCCATGCTGCAGGATTGTCCTGTACTGGGGAGGGGGCTGTGGAAGTCACCTTTGGGAAGAGCCAAAGGTATAGTCAGTGAATGGGTGTGCCCAAACAGATAAATATATACATACAGTGGTTTACTACATTCACGTCCAGTGGTGTGAAGTGATGATGATACAGTTACAGATCAAGTCTGTCAGGTAGTCTGGTTTATCGCTGTGATAGTTGTAATTTGGGCTGCGGTTGCAGTGCAGTGGTGGGGCCCTGGGCAGTCTGGGGGTCTATGTGCAATCATTGGTGTTGGGCTGATGGGTATATGGCTATGAGTCTGGTGTGCCCTTTGTTGGGAGTGAGGTAATGTGCTATGGCCCTGGTGCATTGTGGGTGGGTAGGAGTGAAGGGGGTGTGGGCTGATCAGTGAAGGTCTCCAGGGCCCATGAAGGCACCAAATTCCTAACAGAGAGTGTCCTCATGCCCATCAGGGTACGCCTCATAGGTGTATTAGGAGTTGGTGTGGAGGAGGTGGACCCTTTCGAGGTCGGACATGGCTCCTCATGTTTCCAGAGTAGGATCAGCCCTGGGGACATCAGCCATGCTGGCAGCGTGGTCCTAGTTTCAGATTTCCTGGGAAAAGAAAGCATATGTTCACACTGTGTGGCATTCGTGGCAGTACATAGGAGAGATCTGATGGAGTGGAGCACCTCTGGGAGGACCGCTTGCCAGCGGGAGACTGGAAGGGCCCTAGACAGTAGGTCTAGGACAGCCTTCCAGACCGTGGTGTCCTCCCTTTCCCCGGGGGTCGTAGCTGGAGGTCCTGTTCATGGCAATGCCTCTGGATACCATGTATTGGCACAGCTCGTCGCCTGTCAAAGAAGACTCCTGATTACTATGAATCTAGCTGGGGAAGCCAAACAGAGTAAAGAGACTGTGCAGGCCCCTGATGACTGTGGCAGCTGTCATGTTAGAGCAGGGGATGGCAAACAGAAAACGGGAGTACTCATCAACAACATTGAGGAAGTACACATTGAGGTCTGTAGAGGGCAGGGATCCTTTGAAGTCAACACTCAGGCATTCAAAGGGGTGGGTGGCCTTTATCAACTGCGATTTGGCGGTAGAAGGGTGGTTTGCACTCCACACAGACCTGGCAGTTTTTGGTCATTGACAATCTCTTCAATGGAAGACAGAAGGTTGCGGGCTTTGACGAAGTGGAAGAACCTGGTAACTCCAGGGTAGCAGAGATCATTGTGAAGGGCTTGTAAGTGGTCAATCTGTGCACTGGTACAGGTCCTGTGAGATAGGGCATCAGAAGGCTCGTTGAGTTTCCTGGGCCACTACAGGATATTGTAATTGTAGGTGGACAGTTCGATTCTCCATCTCAATATTTTGTCGTTCTTGATTTTACCTTGCTGTTGATTATTGAACATGAATACAACAGCCCATTGGTCAGTTAGCAGGGTGAATCATTTACCGGGCAAGTAGTGTCTCTAGTCCCATACTGCCTCGACAATGGCTTGGGCCTCCTTGACAGAGGAGTGTCGAATTTCGGGACCCTGGATGGTAGGGGGGATAAAGCAATGGGTCTGCCTGCCTGGTTAAGGGTAACAGTCAGAGCAAAATCTGACACATCACTTTCTACCTGGAATGGGATGGATTCATCCATTGCGTGCACTGTGACATTGGCATTATCTGCCTTGATGTGGCTGAAGGCTGCACGGGCCTCTTGTGTCAGAGAGAAAGAGGAAAATTTGAAGAAGGGGTGGGCCTTATTTGCATAGTTAGGGAACCACTGGAGAAAAAAGTCCTGGCACCTTTTTAGGGCCTGAAGGTTGAGGGGGAGTTCCAGGAGTGGATGCATGCAATCAGTGTCTGAACCAATGACTCCGTTCTCAACGTTCACTGGCAAGGCAGGTTGTGTGAAATACACACTTGACCTTATTGTATGTGGTGGTTTCGAGGAATTTTTTTCTTAAGGTTGCCATCATGGTCCTACAGGCCATGGCCACAGGTGGTGACGTTGTTGAGATATGGGAATGTGGCTGCAAGTTACTGAACTACCATGTGGTCCATCTCCCACTGGAAGACTGAGACTCCATTGGTGACGCTGAAGGGGATGGGGATCCACAGGAGGCCAACCGCCTTGAACCCAGTATATTGGCAGTCCTCTGGGCAGATAGGGAGCTGATGATGTGCATTACAAGCCAATGGTTTAAAAGACCCAATACTGTGAGATTTGGTTCACCATATATTGGATATACGTGAGAGGGGATATGCATCTATTTGTGTGTATCTATTAATGATCTGACTGTAGTCAATGACTATTCTGTTCTCTCCATTCCTCACTACCACTACTTGTGCTGGGTTCAATGATCCCTCATTAAGTAAACTCTTCATCTCTGTCTGAAGAGAGGCCCTGTCCCCGGCACTGTACCTCCTACTTTTAGTGGCGATGGGTTTATAGTCGGAGGGGAAATTGGTAAACAACAGTGGAGGGGTTGATTTTGAGTGTGGAGAGTCCGCAGATCATGCGCGATAAGAAACTGGATTGCTGGCTGGGTGCAATGGTGAGGGGGGATACTGAAGAGTAGATAGAGCACAGTGGGCGATTTGAGAACTGCTGGTTACAGACAGTGAGGGGTGGATGGGCCCCATTGAATTCCATTGTAATGCTTTTAAGGTGACATTGAAAATCAAGACCCAGTAGCATGGTAGCGCAGAGCTGTGGCATCACCAAAAGTTTAGTCTTTATCGTCTGTACCCTGTATGGTCAGTCACTATGCAGTAGCCACAGACATCCGCCATAAGTGCCTTTGAGGCCAAGGAGAACTTTTGGTTTACTGGCCATACCACGAGAGAGTAGTACTGCACTGTGTCGGGATGAATGAAGCTCTCAATGCTCCCATTATTGAATAGGCAATTAGTCACGGGCTGTCCTAGTTGAGTTTGATGGAGGCCAGTGTTGAAGTATTGCTTGTCGCTTAGGCGGAGAGATCGCGTGCTGATTAGAAAGATGGGGATGTCCAAGATTGCAGCCCCCGTGCGGCACTGCTGAATCCCAAAGATGGCGGTCCCTGAGACTCGCACATGGTGCTGCTAATTCCTAGCGATGGCGGCCTCTACAATCCGCACGCATAACGTCCTTCTTCCCGCAGACAGTGTCTTTTGCTGGTCAGCGTTTCCTCGGGCGTTTGCCGAACCCACAGAAATAGCACTTTGGGTGCTTCTGGAGCACAGCAGCTGTGGTTGGGATGCTGACTGAAACTGGCGGAGATGATACAAGACGTTCCCAGGGTACTGTTACTATGGTCAATCGTTTGCGGGGCGAGGGGGTAGCGGCGTGACCCAAGATGGCAGCAGCAGCAATATGAGGTGGCTGCATTGTTGATTGAGTACACATCCATATTCTGGAGGACCATTTCCAGCATATCTGCCAGCTCAACTGCTCTCTGCACACTGAGCTCCCCTTCCTCCAATAATCTTTGGCGAATGTAGTTCGACCTGATCCCTGCAACATGATCAGGTCCTCTGTGTACTCCGCAGCTATCATGGCCTTGTATACACAGGCCCTTCTAAGGGTTCGCAGGGCTGGAAGAACTCAGCGTTTGACTCCCTGGGTTGATGCTTTCAGGTCACCAGATGCCTGGCATAGACTTTATTAATCTTTCATAGGTATTGGCCCTTTAGGATGTCCGTGGCCTCTTGATATGACACAGCATCCCTGATCATCAAGTACATCATAGTACTGAAGTGCAGTACTTGTAATTTGTCAGTCTCTGACCACACGATGGCTGAAGATTCTTGCAGGAATCCCTTGAAATAGCGTAGCCAGAGTTCAAAGTTGGTAGATGCCTCAAGGTGATTGAGGGTAGATTTCCAGCTCCTCTGGCTTCAGGATCTGCTCCATTATAAAACAAAAGCTAATAAAATTGATGCACCATTAATGACTCCAAAAGACTGAAGTTGAACAAACTGATAGGTTTTTATTAGCTTTAGAACAAAGGCACATTCATGCAGTTTGATTGTTCTGCATTGGGGAGGGAGCTGTGGAACAGTCACCTTTATTCTGGAGCTTGTGGGGAAGAGACACAGGTATAGACAGCCAATGTTGTGCCCAGATAAATAAATACATTGCCACAGGGAGGATAGAAGCAAAAAAGCTGAGTTGATAGGAGGAAGGGTAGCTCTCTGATAGGAGAGGGAAGGGAAGTGGATGGGAAGCTGAAGGAAAGGAAACAGAAGGATAGAGAATAGGGAAAGAGAGACTCAGGTAGGGGTAGGTGTTCTTCCAATTTACAGGTAGCCCTGTTTTGCTAGTACTCAAGGCCATGGACAGTCATGTCGGTGTGGAAATAGTGTATGGAATTAAAGTGGATGGCCATTGCGAGGACCTTACTATTGCAGCAGTCAGGTCAAAGGTGTTCAAATAAATAATCTCAGTCTGCAACCAGCCTCTGTGACATAGAGTAGGCCACATCAGGAGCACCAGATGCAGTAGATGACCTCTGCAGATTCATAAGTGTTGCTTCACTTAGAACAGTGGTTTTCAAACTTTTTCTTATACCATTTTAAATAATCCCCATGTCATAGGTGCTCTGTGATAGTAAGGGATTACTTAAAGTGGCATATAAATATGGAAAAATGGTTGACAACCACTGTTCTACACCCAACTGTTACTGAAATATTTTGCTTGAGAAAAATTGTCATTGGCCTATTTCCTTTGGAGTTGTGAAACCATGCACAAAACAAGTCAATTAGGTACAATTTAAAACAGTGGTTTTCAAACTTTTTCTTTCCACCCAATACCACCTTAAGCAATCCCTTACTAATCAAAGAGCACCTATGGGATAGGGATTACTTAAAGTGGTATACAAGTGGAAAGAAAAGGTTTGAAAACTACTGATGTAGAAGAACTGTTTAGGGTGTTGAATGATAGTGAGGGAGGAAGCATGTCTTGTGATCACAACAGTTAGGTACTGAGGGTGTGATTAGTGAGAAGGGAAGAGTGGATGAGGGAGACCTGGAGGGAGCGGTCCCTGCAAAAGGCAGAGAGGGAAGGGGAAGGGAAGATGTGCATGGTGGTGGGATTAGGTTGTCGGAGGTGGAAATTGAGGAGGATAATACATTGGATGCAAACACTGGTAGGGTGATAGATGAGAGCAAGGGGGAATCCTCTTCTGGTTACGTCTCGGCCAGAAGGTATAGGGCAGATGTGCAGGAAATGGAGGAGATACAGGCAAGGACAGAGTTGAAGGTGGTAGAGGTCAAGCCACGCTTTTGAAGGAAGTAATCTTCGGTGATCTAGAATGAAAGACCAATGTGACTGCCTGACGTGCTTATATCACTGAATTTGAATCTTCACAAACTCACATCACTAATTACCGATTATAAACCTCCTCCTCCTGTCCAACCTTAACGGATATGTCAGTCACCAGATCATCTTACCCAACTCAAGGGAGGCATAAAAAAAATGTTTCATCAACGTGGTCATCTGCTTCCACTTTTGAAATTTTCTAACACTGCCTTTACACATTAAATTAAGAAATCCTCAGTATGTCTCTTTACCAGAGCCTTAATACATTTTAATACTCTCATGGCAATACACCATCTTCCATATTTCAGCCATCTACAATTATCAAAGATTCTGCAGTCTGTAACTTAATGTGTGTTCTATTTTCATACCACCTGTTCCTAGTCTGACGCCAAGCCAAGCAAATCACAATTTTAAAATTTTCATCCACGTTTCCAAATACAACTATAGTTTTTTTTTTCTTCCCCACTACCATAGCTTTGCTATCTCCATGCTCCCAAGTCCCAATTTTTCAGTAGCCCACCATTGTTTACCATGCCAATGGGTGGGAAGCACATAAACCCTTCCTTCTTGAGGTATTTCTTGAAATCTTAACTTTTGATCACATATTAATATTTCAAATAAAGTCACATTTATACAAGTTAGAATAGAAGTTAAGCACATTAAAATCTTAAGACGTATACAGTAAAAGTCCATGGTCCCTATGTTCTGGGAAGTCAGGAGTCTGATGGCTTGTTGCCTAATCTGGATATACCTCCTTCCAGATGACAGCAGGGAAAATAGTTTACATGAGGGATGGGGGGGGGGGGGGGGAGGGGAAGTCCTTCACAATGTTTATTGCCTTTTGCCTGCATCCAGTGTTGTAAATGTCCTTCATATATCCTCTTGTCAAATTCTGTTTGACAATACAGTATAATGCAGTATATTAGTGCAAATATTTGCTGTTAACTGTTAAACAATTGTCCCAAGAAATTAGCATTTAAAATGTCAAGCAATTACAGTACAACTCTGATGATCCAAAATGGTCGGGACCAGGCCTATTTTGGATAAACTTTTTTTTTGGGAGAACCGATCAACTTTTAAAAAACAGCCCAGTAGCAACATCAAATCACTTGTAACAGTGTTTAAGCAATAACAAGGGAAGGCTTTTTAAGCATTAAAATAATGTTTAATTCTCACCAAAAAAAAATGCTGGCCACCACTGATCACTGACACCTCCCACCAAAGCCCCGCTCATGCGTCCGAGGGTCCCGCTCATGCCCAGGAGCCTGAGGTCCGATGCTGCCAGCACAGGGAGCCAGACTTCCTCAGTCAGTTTGACTCTGAAAAATATTTTGGATAAATGAGGATTTCAAATATACTAGTTTATCCAAAATTTTTTTTAAAAATTTGGATAACTGAGGATTTTTGAGAATCTGATTTTGAATAATCAAAGTTGTACTGTACTTCAAATGTTAGATGTTGAATATATTAAAACTTTGTTAATCCAATAGCTTTTTTCTTCTCCATTTCTTTAGTTATACCTAATTTGAATCTACTTTACCCTCTTTTATTTCTCATTCCTTAAACCTCATTAAGATGATGCATTGTGGCTTCTACTGTTCACCAACAACCAGATACCAAAGACCACCACACCATGAGCAAGTTTCACTTCCAGAAAGTGAGAAAAAAGTCTTTTTCAGGCTGAAACTTAAAAAAAACTCACATTGTTGTGAAGATCTAACCTAAGAAAGTAAAATGCCCTGTCCCAGAAGCAGCATATCTAACACATACAAAAGTTAGGTGTAAGAAAACAGCATGTTTTCCCCAGTTTTTGACTGTATAATACTGTACCAAATCCTTAGAAATATACATTTTGAAGTTGTTTCTGGTTTAATCTTTCTCAAGCATTTTGATTAAACATTGGAGATCAGTGAGTTTTTTTTCATGGACAGTAACAAGCAAAAGGAAAACAAAATATTTGAACTTCAATTGATATGTTTCCATTTACACAGCAAACATTGTACAAACATATCATAGCAAAAATAAACAAAGAATTGCTGGAGAAACTCAGCAGGTCATGCAGCATCCACAGGTAGACATAGTCAGTCAATACATCCAAGGTGCATCCAAAGCCAACATACTTAATGCCTGTAAGCAATTATCAAACTTGAAACATAGGTGTCTAGGAGTTTTATTTGTTTACATATAACCACATTTAGCCCAAAAAGATTCATAGTTGTTTCAAGAAAACATCACAACATATTAAAAAATGCTGAAGCTTTCTGCTTTTATAGTGTTTGAGTAATCAAACATTGGCAAAAGTTGCAACTCAATTTACTTATTTAAAAAAAATCAGGAACCCAGATAAAAATTATACCATAGAAAGAAAACAATTGCTCTTCATGCAAAAGGAAGTGGACATAGCCCACTACATCACAGGCAAAACTCTCCCCACCAATGAGAAAATCTACATGGAAAGCTGCCATTAGAAAGCAGCAGCAATCATCAAGGATCCACACCACCTAGGACATGCTCTGTTCTCGCTGCTGCCATCAGGAAAGAGGTATAGGTGCCACAGACTCTGACCACCAGGTTCAAGAACAGTCGCTACCCCTCCACAATCAGACTCCTCAACAACAAACTCAATCAGAGACTCCTTCAAAGACTTACTTTGCTCATTATTTATTATTGAATATTTATTTTCTGTATTGCACAGTTTGCATTTCTTCTTTGTTTATATTTCTCTCTTTTGTTTACCTATCTTGCACAGTTTTTGGCACTACCAACAAATAGAATTTCTGCCTAGTTCATATGAAAAAGAATCTCAGGGCTATACGTGATGTCAAGCATATACTCTGACAATAAATCTGAACTTTGAACTCTGAACTTTAACAAGTCTTCATCATCATATTTCAGTTGGCATCACCACTTGTTTCTCTTGGTCTCTACTCTGCAACAAATGTTTCCTTGATTCTTTCTATTCATCTCCTTCAAGTACAGCTTTGTTCTGACTTTTCCTAGTTCCAAATGGAAGGTCACTGACCCAAAAGGTTATCTCCATTATTCTCTTGACCGATGATGCTGTCTGTCCCATTTGCAGCATTCTTTATTTTAGATTACCATCTGTTATTTTGCTTTTTGAAAGACACTTCCTGAATTTGCAACATTGTTAAGATATGCAGTTATATTTCAGTGCACAACTTCCATCCAAGTATGGACATGAAAACAGAAACATTAAAGCATATTTACAAAAATACAAAAGTTGTTAAATTGATATTGAGTCTCCACTTTAATGCAATCACAAAGAAGGCTTGCCAGTGGCTATACTTTGTGAGGTGCCTGAGGAGATTTATGTCGAAGACTTTCAAAAACTTCTACAGGTGTACCAGGGAGAGCATTCTGGCTGGTTGCGTCACTGGCTGGTATGGAGGTGCCAACTCTCAGGACGAGAATAAACTCCAGAGGGTGGTTAACTCGGCCTCACAGGCATCAGACTTTACTCCATTGAGGACATGTACATGAGGCGGTGTCTTAAAAAAAAGCCTCTATCCTCAAAGGTCCCTACCACCCAGGCTATGCCCTCTTCACTCTGCTTCCATCAGGGAAAAGGTACAGGATCCTAAAGACAAGCACTCAATGGCATTAGGACAGCTTCTTCCCTGCTGCCATCAGATTCCAAAATGAACCAGACATTGCCTTACTTTTTGTGCTCTATTATTTTAACTTTTTCAATGTTGGAAGGTGATTATATGAATGTTTGGACAATGATGTCGCTGCAGAACACTAAATTTCATGACTTGTTCATGACAATAAATTCTGATTCTGAAATAGATATGTTGTAAGTGGACTTTGCATAATAACTGGACAAAATGTCTCTGAAACCCATTGCAAAGTTATGGTCTATTGCATTAAAGTTCAAAGTCATAATTGAAGGAAATCTGTAAGTAGTAAGTACTTTCCTGATTTTGAAGATGTAGAGAGATATAAATAACAAAGGAATTATTTCTGTATACCACATTTTACAAATTCAGATTGAAGTACAGCAAAACTGATATTCCCGAATCCTGTCAGACAGATTTTGGATCTGCAATTTGGTTGACATAAGAAAACTATCAATTAAATAAAATCAAATTAGCTCAACGTTGATTCATTCTCTTTAGGCTCACCTACCTTGACCAAACTGGTATGAATTTTTAGCCTAACATAATTTTGACAGGATACTGGAGACATCATTAGCAGCATGTTTTCCAAAGTTATGGTCTTAAATTGCATAAAGTGTTTGGAAAAATACCCACAATCCTCCTTTAGAAACTTGCAGCATCATTTTTATTCATTAGACAGGCGGACAAATCTGCACTCTTCCCCACCCCATTCTAAAACAAAATACCGTCTTGCAATCAATTTAACAAAAAAAAAACCGTTTCTGTTGCATTTTTGACAAATGCATATGGGCATAATTGATACAAATAAACATCCGTGCTCAGTCATTTCGGGTTGTACTGTTTCATATCCTGTCCAACAGACAACACAGACAACTTACGAGTAATCCAAATCTATAGCAAATGAAGACACCGCAACGGTCCGGAAGACTGCAACTGCAACAGAAAAGAGAAATAAAACACCTCCAATCAAAGGCAGTTACGAAACGGACAAATTGTTTAGTTTTCCCCTTTGAACCTGAAGGCATTCTCGTGATTTGGGAAGCCCAGGACAGCCAACAGAGCTCATTCACTCACCGCCACACACCAGCAACACCAGTCGAACTGCCATTTTGCTTGTAGGGGGCTGAGGCTGAGCAGGCGCAGTCCCGCGCAGGCGCACACCCGCCGCCGCCGCCGCTCCTGGCTGTCATGGAGACGCGGCCTCCGACTGTGGCTTCAATGTAGGTGCCTCGTCTGTTTTGTTTTAAATTGTAAAGCGTGTCATAATTTTAACAAATATTTTAGGTTGTGCGTGTTTCTGCATTTTTTTTTTAAAAGCCTGCATTGAAATGGTTAACCTGCAACTGTCCAGGAAACTTGGAGCTGCCACTAAAGTATGTGGAACTCAGCTCGTGTGGGAACCCCATTCTGTTTTGGTGACCAGTGCATTTCTTTCTCGACTTAAATTCCACGCGAATTTCCTCGCCTGCTGACCTGCCAGTGATGGCTTATGAGCCTTTCAAATGCAGTAGCGATGGGAAGACAAGATAAGACGATTTGATCTAACAGTTCACTAGCTTTGAAGACACGGGGTCAGAACCTGGAAGGATTCCGAGGAGCTGTCAATGCTAAATCAGGAGTGCTGATTGAACATCTTTCCTGCTTTATGCTTGAGAGAGAAATATATTCAATAAAGAAATAGATCATTTGTCGACTGGTGTTTGCCCTCCATTTGAACAAATACTCCTCATTATCTTTGCATCTTGGGTCATCAGTTCAATACAGTTTTGAATGATTTCTGTTTCAAAGAAGGTGAATTTAACTTTCTATTTGATTGTATTTTTTTAAAAAAAAGCATGCATGATACTGGAGGTGAGTGGTAGTTCAGATGTTCAGATGTTTGCATTTAATTGATTGAAAATGCTTCAAGCTGGAGACTTTGGCACAGTGGCAAAAAAATAGTAGAGCTGTTCTCTTGCTGCTCCAGTGATCCAAGCTCATTTCTAATGTCCAATGCTGTCTTTTGCAGTTTTCACATTCTTCCAGTGGTTTTCTTCTGGGTGCTCTGGTTTCTTCCATATGGCAAAGATGAACACAATGGATGCTGAATTAGCCACAGTAAATTGCAGCTGTCTGTGGGGATCTGGAGAAAGTTGATAGGAATGTCAGAAGAATAGAATGAGATTCGTGCAGGATTTGTGTGAATATATGCTTGATGGCCAACATGGTTTGTTTCTGTTTATACATATCTAACCCAATGAAATGGTGTCTCTCCAGATCATGGTACATAAAGATCACAGAAATAATAAACAAATATTTTTAAAAATTGAGATGATTGTCAATGTTACAGGATAATGTTCATCAGTCTCACATCCTGTGGGGAAAAAACTATTTCCCTGATTTTGATGTTCCTGTACCTCCTTTGTGATGGTATTGGGTTGAAGATAGAAAGGGTCTTTTATAATTCCTCGAGTCCCATTTAGACAGTTCTTTCAAAAAATGTGTCTATAGAGGAAAGGGAGATCCCAGTGATCCACTCGGCTGTTTTAATGATACTCTGATGCTTTGCAGCTACCATATGTCTCAATGATGCAGCCAGGCAGGACACTCAATTGTGCTCCTGTAAAAGGTTGTCAAGATGGGAACCGATAGCCTGGCCATCCTCAGCCGCATTAGGAAGTGTAGGCACTGCTGCTTCTTCCTGGCTAATAAGGAGGTGTTGTGAGTCCAGGATAGGTTTTCCCTTGCATGCACGTCAACGAACTTTGAGCTCTCCACTCGCTCCAAGTCAGAACAGTTGATGTGTAGTGGAGAATGGTCAACCTTCTTCTTCCTGATCTCCATAATCATCTCCTTTGTCTTGTCCACATTAAGACTACACCATTTTAAAAGCCTTTCAACCTCATCTCTGTAATGTGACTCATCATTGTTCCTGATAAGGGCAGCTGCTGATGTATCATTTGAATATATGATGATTCTGCAGGAACTGAATCTGGCAATGCAGTAGCTAGTAGCAATGCAGCATGAACACTAGCAGGCTGAGCACTCTGCCCTGAGGTGCTCCAGTGCTTAAGATGATGGGACGAGGTTTTGTGCCAACCTGAACAGACAGTGTCTTTCCATCATGAAGTCCAGAATCCAGTTGTAGAGAAGGTCATTGATTCCCAGCAAGGACAATTTATCCACCAGCCTCTGAAGTATGACTTCAACTATTAGAAAAGCTGCAATTTATATTGAACCTTTAATGACATCTAAATCTGGTGATCTTGCATGGTGAACAACACCTTTTGAACATGACACAAAGTTTTTATTTTAAACATAAAAACTCTAGTTTTTTACACCAGAACCTGTAGTATCACCACTCCTGACAAAATATTTGCTGATCTCAATGCACTCCCTCATAATTAATATTGTTAAGTATTTAAAACTTTGGATTTGAAGGAGATTCACTATGTTGAAGAGGCTTGAAAGTTTTACCCCTGGATGCTTCGGCTTATAAGTTGATTTTGAGATAAGTCAGGTCCTCATTTTCATGGTTTTATCAGACATATAATTCGATCTCCCTCACCCCCCAAAAAAATCATGTTGACTGTGTTGTTGAGGAAGGTGCTTGTTATCATGGAGCCTCCAGCAAAATGATGAAAGTATGAAGCAAGTTTTAAGTTAAAAATAATAGAAGTGGCCAAGAAATCCAGCAACTGTGCTGCTGTAAGGACATTTGAGATAGATGAGAAGTTGGGAAGAGAATGGAGAAAGAATGAAGATGTCTTTTTTTTTTCAATAAAAATTTCTTGCTCATATACTGGTGGCTTGAATAATTTGTTGTAAGGTTGGGTTACTTTTTGGTGTTTCAAGGGTTGTCTTATTCATTGAATCTACATCACGCAGTTTTTTTAGTTGAATTTACGGTCTCATTTTTGTATCTGTCATGTAAGTTGACCCCTGATTTTTGAGTGCTTTTTGAGGGTTTAAGGACTCAACGTATGCTGAAATACACGATATATTGTCCTTTTGATAGCAATATATTTTTCATTCTTGATATTTTCAATATCTGGGCACATCATTACAGGAAAGATGAAGATCCTTTGGAAATGGTGCAGAGGTAATTTACCAGGATATAGCCTGGATTGGAGAGCATGACATATGAAGCAAGATTGACAGAGCTAGGGCTTTTCTCTTTGGAGCAATTAATTTTCAGAGGTACCTTAATAAGGTATATGAGGGGCATAGATGGTAGGGTGAACAGGCAGTATTATTTTCATGTGGCGACCATAGCAAATACCAGAGCACATCTGGTATTTAAGGTGAGTGGAGGAAGGATTAGGAGGCGATGTCAGTGGGTTTTTTTTTCTCAGCGTGGTGGGTACCTAGAATGCAGTGCTGGGGGTGGTGGTGGAGGCTGCTATAATAGCATTCAAAATGCTCTTAGATATGCACATGGATGTGTAGTGGTCTATCGGATGACACTACCTTATGCAAGTGGCAATAAATGACACTGGAGTCAGTAGAGTCAGGAATCAGTACCTTTATTGTGCTTAACCACACTTTTATAGTTCCCTCTGCACGTTTCACGCTGAGGCTTCTGGGATGCGGTAGTGACGTCACTTTCCAGCCTCGGGTGTCGGGTGCCATAAAAAGCGCAGGCTCTTATTCACGTGCTTTTCCTAATTGCTGGTGCCTGACCTGTAGCTGGAGGACTGGGATGTCGTTTGAGGCTATGCACTTTGGTAATGCGCTTGCTTAACTGTTGTGGCTGTGCGCGATTCTGTTGTACGCGTGGGGCTCCCACTACACCACCACCCCTGAATTGTGGCTGCCAGACACAGGTTTGTGCTGGTAGTTCAGCCTGGGGTGTCCTCTGGGACGTTTCAGAGGTGATATGATCGGTCTTGAAAGGTCAGTGTGTGCCGGTTTCAGTCGTTCAATTGTGAATATACACTCTTGGCCCCCTATGTCCATTGTAAATACTACATCTTCTTGCCTGATTACCCTAAAGGGCTCCTCATGTGGGCATTGAAATGCTGAGCATTTCTGCCTTTTCTAACCATCACAAATTCCGCAGTCAGTAGGTTGTGCGGCACCTGATGTTTGGAACCCCCGTGAAAAACCGTGGGATAGGGTTGTTTTGCCCTATTGCTACCTCTTACAAGACGCAAGATATTCAAGTCAGCTGTCCGATTTATGTTTCTATTGAACTGTACGTCACCTGGAATGGATAGTGGAGTTGCATAGATCATCTCAGCAGTCGAAACTGGCAATCCTTTGGTGCCGTACTTATTCCCAATAACACCCATGGTAATTCATCCATCCAGTTCGGCCTCTGCAGCTTTGCCTGAAGTGCCGACTTTAAATGCCTATGGAACCATTCCACGTCCATTTGATTGAGGATGATAGGCGGTTGTATGGTGTAATTTACTTCCACAGAAATTTGAAATCTGTGTCCACAGGTGGGAAGTAAACTGTGTACCTCTATCTGAAGTGATGTGACTAGGTACACCAAATTGTGCAACCCAATTGAAAATAAAGGTCTGTGCACATGTCTCCATGTCTGCTGCCTGCATAAGGATTGCTTCTAGCCAACAGCTAAAATGGTCAATAACAGTAAATAAATATTCATCTGTTGACAGACCAACAAAGGTCCAACTACATCCACGTAGACGTGCTGAAATTTTGCATCCACCGTGGAGAATTTTTCAGGTGGTACACGCGTGTGACTGTGAATTTTAGTTTTTTGGCACTGAAGGCAAATTTTGGCCCTCAAAAGAGGTCTCTCTTTAGACTGTGCCACACATAATGATTTGACGCTAGTTTAACAAAAGATCTAATGGAAGGATGCAAAAGATTATGTATATCATCGAAGATCTTCCTGCGCCAGCTAACCGGTAGAATGGGTCTAGGGTGTCCTGTGGAAATGTCGTAAAGGAATGTGGGACCGCTTGCCTCAGTAGAGATTTCCTTAACCTGGAGACTTGTAATGGCGGTTTTATAGGCTTGTACCTCCTCATCCCGCTGCTGGTCTTTCGCCAACTGTGCTGTGTCGATTCCACCCTGGACTGCAGAGACAGTGATCTTGATAGGGCATCTGCCACCAGATTGGAAAAACCGGCCACATATCGAATGTCAGTCATGAACTCAGAGATGAATGGCAATTGACGTTGTTGCCTCACGGACCATGGGTCAGATATCATATTCCTGGCCTGCACGAGGGGTTTATGGTCAGTAAAGGCTGTAAACACTCAACACTCCAGTATGTATCTGAAATGGCGCACCGCCAAATACAATGAAAGTAATTTTCAGTCTAATGTGCTATATTTCATCTCTGTAGGTCGAAGATGTCTGCTATAAAATGCAAGTGGCACCCATTGTCCTTTTACGTGTTGTTGCAACACTGCACCAATTGCATGGTCGGATGCATCTGGAGTTAGCAAGAGGGGTGCTTCGTGATCTGGGTGGGCAAGACTTGCTGCAGTTGCCAAAAAATCCTTGGTTTTTATTGAAAGCTATGTCTGTGTCCTCATCTCAATGCAATATATTTGATCTTTTTCTATTTACTAGGTCAAACAGTGGGTGCATCAAGGCTGACGCTCCTTTAATGAAACGATGGTAAAAAGTAACCATTCCTATGAATCATTGCAAATACTTCCGAGTAAGAGGTCGGGGAAACTTGCGTATGGCAATCACTTTGTCCGGCAACGGTATAGTTCCAGTACGAGAAATCCTGTGCCCAAGAAAATCAATTGCAGTGGTACCGAATTGGCATTTTGCAGGGTTGACTGAAAGGCCAAAATCCTGTAATCTAGCAAACAGGAGACGGAGGTGTCGTTTATGTGATTCCTCATCTGGGCTTGCTATGAGGATGTCATCCAAATATATGGACCTTCTAAGTTCCTAGTGACAACATCCATCAATCTTTGAAACATCTGAGCTGCGTTCTTCAAACCAAACGGCATTCTGATAAATTCAAAGAGACCAAAGGAGGTTATAATAATTGTCTTTGGAACATCTGCAGGGTGAACTGGAATCTGATAGTATCCCGTCACTAAATCTACTTTGGAAAATATAGTAACATTAGCCAACCGTGCTGAGGAATCTTGAATATGAGGGATTGGATAGTGGTTGGGGACGGTTATATCGTTCAACTGCCTGTAGTCCCCACATGGCTGCCAACCACCACAGTTGTTAGGCACCATGTGGAGGGGTGAAGCCCATAGACTTTTAGACCTGCATACCACCCCTAATTCTTCCATCACTGCGAATTCTGCTCTTGCAATTGAAACATGTCTTGGAAGCCTACGAGCCCTAGCATAAACAGGTGGACCCGTTGTATCAGTGTAATGATATACACCATGCCGTGGCTTATTATCCTGAAAATTAGTCGTCAACACTCCCAGGAACTCTTTAAGTATCGAGGCATATGCATTCTGCTGAATCACCTGAACTCTTACCAGTTGAAAAGAACGACGCATTCTCTTAAGGGGAAAACTTTGGAAGTTGGCCGTGTTTATCTGACGGCATTTATGTATATCCACCAGGAGACTATGCTCTCTCAAAAAATCCACGCCTAATGGGAAAACCTACTGAGGCTACCATGCATTTCCAGTAGAATACCGCTGATCCCGTATGTATCGTGACCTTCCTCATTCCGAAAGTAGGAATTGTACCATTAACTGTTCAAAGCGGTGGCACCTTGTGCCAACTCAAACTGTGTCGGAGGAACAATATTGAACTCAGCTCCCGTTTCTATCAAGTAATCCACCCCCGAAATCACGTCATGTAAATAAAGTAGACCCTGTTCTGTGCCAACCGCCAAAGCTACTAACGGTGGTTGCAGGTCTGTTTCCTGGGCGTGGTGGTGGACCTGAGTAAGTGCAAGGACTCTTGCATCTATAGGCAGAGTGACCCCATCGGCGATGATAAAAACAGTATCCAGAACTCTTGTTTCCTTGATCAGGACCTGGTCGCTGCATTGGACATGCCGGTTATCTTGGTGTTTCAGGAGACTCGGACAACTCATCCGCACAGATGGGCTGTATCTACATTCTGTTAGCCTGTGGAAGGCCATAAAGTCGGTTGGCTTCTCTTGCTACCAAATGCGACTCTGCAAAATTCATGTGTGCCACACCCGCTGCCACATGCACTGGTAATTTCGATAAAAACAGTGCCTCAAAAAGAAAGCAATCTGTATAGCCTGCGGCTAGTGATACCAGCTCTTGCGTTAACTGGGATGGACGACGATCCCCCAGTTCTTGCGTATTCAAAATTCTTATAGCCCGTTCATGACGAGAGAGTTCAAATGTTTTCAGCAGAAAGTCCCGGAATCTAGTGTACTTCTGGTCCATCAGCGGGTTATTGATGAATTCACTCACCCTTGCTGTGGTCGTAGTATCTAATGCACTCACAATGTGCCAATATCTCGTGTCCTCAGATGTAACGTTCCAAAGCACAAATTGCGCTCCGGCCAACTGCAGCCAGCTACGCGGCTGATCTAACCAGAATGGAGGCAGGCGAACTACTACTGCATTAACCACCACCGATGCTGCCGCCAGTGAGGCTGCGTCAACCTCCACCTCTGAAGTCGTCGGTTGCTTGTCAATGTCAGTGATGTGGGACTCAATGTAGCTGAGGCCCTTTGGGGGTCACCAAAATATGTAGTGGCCTATCTGATGACACTACCTTATGCAAGTGGCAATAAATAACACTGGAGTCAGGAAGCAGTACCTTTATTGTGCTTAACCACAGCTTTTATAGTTCCCTCTGCGCGTTTCACACGGAGCCTTCTGGGATGCGGTAGTGATGTCACTTTCCAGCCTTGGGTGTCAGGTGCCATAAAAAGCGCAGGCTCTTATTCACGCGCTTTTCCTAATTGCTGGTGTCTTACCTGTAGCTGGAGGACTGGGATGTTTTTGGAGGCTACGCGCTTGCTTAACTGTTGTGGCTGTGCGCGACTGTTGTACGCGTGGGGCTCCCGCTACAGATGTCAGAAAAATAGAGGGTTATGGGTGTGAGGTAAGGAAAAATTAGATTATTGTGGAGTAGGTTTACTTAGGTCAGCATAACGCTGTGGGCTGAAGGGCATATACTGTGCTGTAATTCTATGTTCTTAAAAATGTCAGCATAATATTTTATTGGATTAAGTATATATACTGGTAGTCCAAGGATAACTGGTTATATACAGCATGGTTTACATAAAGCAAATGCTTGAACTATTAAACAAAAACAGTTAAATACAAGGAGGCTGAGATCTGAAACAAAATTTAAAACTTCTGGAGGAACTTAGAGAGTCGAGCAGCATCTGTTGGCGGGAGGGCGTGGAATTGTCTTCATCAGGACAAATGCAGGATCTCAGCACATAATGTTGACAATTCCTTCCCCCCCCCCCCCCCCATCCTCCCCCCTCTATTACTGCTTGTCATCCTGAGTTCCTGTGGCAGTTTTTTTTTTGTTGCTCCTGTTAAACACAACATTGTTCTGCAAATACATGCACAGTACTCAGGTAATCTCCTTCCATGCCTTTGAGATGCTCAGTGAATGCACTGACTAAAAGCACATGGCATATAAGTGTGAAGGATGGAGCAAAGACTTTTGCAAATTTCTGCAAGTTTAGCGTGAGGAGCATTCTGACTGTTTTTTTTTTCGAAACTTTATTTATTAATTTTAACATATAAAGAAAGTAAGTAATTCACGTACAGAAAAAATACAAAATAAAGTAATACAAGTATAAAGTAACATAGTTAATACAATACCAATCTCGGCATCTCCCCCTAACAACTAAAGACTAAGACTTAAAAAAAAAACTATTTTTAACCCCTAAACCCCCCCTCCCCACCCCCACGATAAAGAGTGAAGAATTAATACTATTAGTATAGTAATAAAAAAATTAAAAATATATATCTTAAAAAAAAGATCAATATATGTATAAAAACAAACAAAAAAAACAAAAAGGTATTAATTAAGTATTAATTATTAATCCAAAAATTTTTATTATATAAAAATATATATGAAAAAACAAAAACAAAAAGAACTTAAATGAAAATAATTAATTCAAACTTATTTAAATTGTATATAATCAATAAATGGGGTCGACTTTAACTCATAAAAAGACATCTTATCTTGTATAGAAAAAGATATTCTTTCCATAACCAAACAAAACTTCATCTCTGAATACCACCTATCTAAAGACAATACATTTCTATCTTCCAAGTAATCGCTATACATTTCTTGGCCACTACCAGCGCTAAGTAAATAAAAGAGATCTGGTAATTATCTAATTCTAAATCAATCAACGGTTGCATATTCCCTAATAAAAATATATCAGGGTCTAATACAATATATATATTATTAAATACAGATTGAATACCTTTCCAAAATTGTTGTAACCAATCACACAACCAAACAGCATGTAAAAAAGTACCAGAAACCTGATCACAACGAAAACAAAGATTTGACTTACTGAAACCAAATTTTTTAAATTTTTTGGGTGTTAAATATAATTGATGTATAAAACTATAATTAATCATCGCCAATCTAGCATTAATCAATTTTCGAACACTATTGTTATAGATAGAGAATTTGGGTTAAAAAGGGTTTAAGTTAAAAGGGGGCTAACCACTAGTGTTTAGCTGGAAAATGTTACAACAGAATTGCAACAGATTTAACTACAGAGAGACATGCAGGAGCCAAAGATTGATAAAGAGTGAAAAACAGAATTTGGTGTGAGCAGAGGTCATGAATGATCGTGGTGTGCGTGACTAATAGTAATCAGGATGATTCTGCAAAAACTAACCAATTAAAGCAGTGTAGTGGAGATGCCGAAGGACAAGCAAATTGTATAAAAACAATGCACTGTATGTATCAGGGCTTGACTTGGCAAGAAGCCGGTTGAGTCCAACTCTGCAGACTTGTGAATAAAGCTTGTCGTGTCACCGATCTTAAAGAGACTCATTTGTGAGAATTTGTGTTTCTGACAACTATTACAGCAAATTTCAGACCAATCTTCTTCAGTTATTGTTAAATTTAAATCTTTTTCCCATTTCATTTTATCTTTATCCCAATCTATTTTATTTTCACTTTCCAACAAAATACGATACAAACCACCAGGCGCTTTTCCATTTGGCATATCTTTTATAGCCATTTCAATTTCACTATCCGTAAAAGGTTTATCTAACTTTTGTTTATCTTCTTGAGATAACTGTGGTAAATTGATATTTTTCAAAAAAGAGTGTATTGCATCTTCTTTTATCTCTTTACAGTCAGTCAAATAAAGTTTTTTGTAAAAATTACAAAATTCATCGTTAATTTCTTTTTGACTAAAAGTAATACCCGATTTATTTCTAATAGCTGGTATAATCCTAGATAACTGTTCTTTTTTTAACTGCCAAGCTAATACTTTATGAGCTTTCTCACCCCATTCATAAAATTTATTTTTTGAACGATTCAACAAACATTCAAATCGATATGACTGTAACTTATTATACTTCAACTTTAAATTAATTATTTGGATCTTTTGGAATTCAGTAGCTTTCTTTTGAAATTCTTTTTCACAGATTGTTATTTTCTTCTCCAAATCCTCAGTTTCTCTAACTCTCTCTTTCTTCAGTTTAGATGCATAACTGATAATTTGACCTCGTAAAAAAGCTTTCATTGCGTCCCACAAAACAAACTGATCAGAAACAGAGTGAACATTATTAGCAATGAAATCCTCAATTTGTTTTCTCAAATAAACAATAAATTCTGGCTTTTGTAATAACATAGCATTAAATCTCCATCTTAAAGTATGTTGTGTAACTTGAGAACTTTGATATTCAAATAATAACAATGAATAATCTGAAACTAACCTCGCCTTATAATCCACAGATATAACCTTATCCTGTAAATGTGCCGAAATTAAAAAATAATCAAGTCTTGAGAAAGAATTATGTCGAGAAGAATAAAAAGAAAAGTCTTTCTGTGTAGGGTTAAATCTACGGCAAATATCAACTAAATTCAAATCTTTCATCATATTAGCCATATGTATCGCCATCTTAGATTTCTTAATAACCTTTGGATATTTATCCAATAACGGTTCTAATAACATATTTAAATCCCCCCCCAATCATCACGTTGGAATTAGCTTGTCCCAATAATAAAGATATTTCTGTAATAAAAGCAGTATCTTCAACATTTGGAGCATAAACATCAATCAAAGTCCAGGCTTCATTAGAAATCATACAATTCAACTTAAGTAGTCTTCCTCCATTTTTCTCCTCATCTTGCAATTGAAACAATAAATTCTTATGTACCAAAACCGCAACTCCTTTTGCCTTTGAATTAAATGAAGAATAGAAGACTTGTCCAACCCAATCCCGCTTAAGTTTCAAGTGTTCTTTATCTGTCAAATGAGTTTCCTGTAAAAAGGCCACATCTACTTTAATTTTTTTTAAATAAGCAAGTACTTTCTTACGCTTTATAGGATTATTCAAACCCTGAACATTAAGAGAAGCAAATTTAAATTTCGACGTCTTACAACAATTAGGAAAAAAAAAACCCAAACTCTTACCCCCTTACCCTCTCTTAATACAATAAAAAAAGAAAAAAAAGAAAGAAGAGAGAAAAAAAAGGAAAAGAAAAAAAATTAAAAAAAATTTTTTTATAAACAAAAAAAAACCCCTTCACTCTTTAATCTAATAATACAAAAAAAAAAGAAAAAAACGGGTAGGAGGTTAAAAATACCCCCTCCTGTCTAAACCACGCAATGCGGTAACTCCCAAAAAAAATGGGTGTGAGATAACTCACACGTAGCAGATGACTTTCAGAAAATAGTGCCTATCCAGTTCTCTCCCCCGACTCTCACTTCATCTTAAACTAATATCATCATTATTTAATATCCCTTTTTTTTTGAAAAAAGCATTAGAAAAAAAAAGGACAACTCTTCTTTTAATCAGCTCCAACTGCCGAGTCACCGTTACGACCATTCCTTCTTGGAGCACGGCTCTTTTCTTCCATCTCTTGTCTCCTTGGAGATAGCGGCGGACTATGTCCCTGTTGAAACTGAGTGATTGGTAGCTCTTGAGCAAATGCTATAGCTTCCTTTGGAGAATCAAAGAACTTTAGTTGGTAACCATCTTGAAAAACCTTCAAAACAGCTGGATATCTAAAGGTTGCCTTATAACCTTTCTTCCACAACAACTCTAGCAGGGTTGAATTCCCGTCGTTGGAACATAACTTCTTGACTCAAATCCGCATAGAAGAAAACTCGATTATTTTGAATCATCAAGGGTGATTTTCTCTGTTGTGCATTTCTAATAGCCACTCGTAAAATTATTTCTCTGTCATAATAATTCAAGCAATGAACCAAAACAGGTCTTGGACTTTGACCTGAAATAGATCTTCTACGCAAGGCTCTGTGAGCACGTTCCAGTATTATACCTTCCGGGAAATGTTCTTGACCCAGCACCTGCGGAATCCATTCAGTAAAAAATTTTCTTGGGTCTGGTCCCTCCATTCCTTCCGGCAAACCAATAATCTTTATATTGTTCCATCTGGATTGGTTTTCCAAATAATCAATCTTTTTCACCAAATTTTTATTTTGAGTTTGTAAGTCTTCGACCATTTTGGTCACATCTGAAACTTGATCTCGTATTTCATCTATATCTTCTTCACACGAATTAAATTTATCTCTCACTTCAAGCTTAAAAGCTCCAAACTCAGCCATCTGTTGAAAATTTATTTCCATCAGAGTATTGAACCTAGTACCAAGTTCAGTCATAATCTTAGATAATCCCTGCATTGTATAAGATAATTTAGATTCAAGATTCACAAGAATCTTTTCAATTGGAAGAGATTCTGGCTCAACAGATTCCTGCTTCTTCTGCATAACCAAAGGGTCTTCTGTTGCTTCCTTCATTCTGGTTGCCTTCCTTGTAGTATAGCTGCGTGTTGAAACCCCAGCCACAGCCTCTCCAGCAGTGACTGGAGGACGCTGGCCGGGATTTTCCCCAGTCCATAATGTATTAATTTCTCCCAGTACATCAAGTTGTATAGGTTCTTTTATCTCAAGAGATACAGTTTGCAGTGCCACTGCTGCAGTTGACAAATGCCTTTCCCCAGCCAGTACTTCAACTGATGTTACTACGAGTGGTTCATTCATAACATTGCCGTCAGATGCTACTGCACATGCGCGAACCTGAGTAACTCTTTGTTCTAAAGGCTATTTGGCACCCTCTTTAGGGGGCCCTACCGATGTAACATTGATCTCTACATCCGAAAGCTGTACCTCTCTCCTGGGATCCATTTCAGGCTGAGACCCGGTGTCTTTCCTGTAGGTAGGCTCCAAAACTTGAACTTTTTTGATGATCTGTTGTCGTTTTTTTTTGCTCTTTTCCACTAATTATACCATCATAAGTTAAATTAACAACACTGAAATTATCTAAACTTTTAAAGAATTTTAACGGGCATTTCTAGACAAAACAATAAGATAAGAGTCAGGAGAGGACTGGAAGGCACGTCTGATCCTTACGCCATCTTCCCACCCCCCCCCCCCCCCCGCATTCTGACTGGTTACATCAATGTCTGCTATGGAGGTCCCAATGCACAGGAAATGGTTCAGAGAGTTGTGAACTGGGCCAGTGCCATCATGGACATCTACAAGAGGCGACGTCTCAAGAAAGCAACCTTTATCATCAAGGACCCTCACCACCCAGACCACACCCTCTTCTTACTGCTACTGTCAGGAAGTGGTACAGTAGCCTAGAGATGAACATACAACAGTATAAAAAAATAGCTACTTCCCCTTCACCATCAGATTTCTGAATGGACAGTGAACCACAAACATTACCTCACATTTTCTCTTATTATTTATTTGTTTGTTTGTTTATTTTTAAAATGGTATATTTATGGAAATGTAATTTGTAGCAATCTTTACACCTGTAATGCTAAATAATGCTGACAATAAATTCTGATTGTAGAGATGGCACCCCTACTTCAAAATTAGAATTTTTGTCAATCTTGTGGTGAGAGAGCACCTCATTGTTGGAATGAAAGACAAAAATCTTCAGATTGTAGTAAAGACACACAGAACTCAACCGGTCTTGCAGCATCCATTATATTTGCAGCATGTCTGTGTGTGTTTAACCTCATTGTTGGAGGCTGTCTTTAGGCTTCTTCGGGTGCATTCTCCGCCAAGAATGCACCTGCAGAAGCGGTCCTTTGAATTGTCGTTCAGGTGGCAGCGCTAAAAGTGCAGCGCTGGCCACCTGAAGGGGCAGCTGAATCGGATGCACCTCTGAGCACACTCCGGCTCCTGTGCCTTTGGGCTGTCAGGTTTGGAATGGCTGACTGTCAGACCTGGGACAGCCGGCGCAGACTATCAGCGCAGGACGTCCCCCCACTGATACTGCTGCCCCGCTCTCTCCCAACAGCCCGACACAAGCCCCCACTCCCGCTCCCCCAACAGCCCAACACGAGCCCCCACACCCGCTCCCCCAACAGCCCGACATGTGCCCCCACACCCGCTGCCCCAACAGCCCGACACGAACCCCCACACCCGCTCCCCCAACAGCCCGACACAAGCCCCTACACCCGCTCCCCCAGCAGCTCGACACGAGCCCCCACACCCGCTCTCCCAATAGCCTGACACGATCCCAATGGTAATGCAAATGCACTGAAGTTAACGACACAGTAGGATACAAATGGAAGGGCATGATACAAATGTGGAAGTGCCTAGAGTGACTTCCACATTTCATGTGACAGACAAGCAAACTTCAAGAATACTGGCTGTTGGCCTCCTCAACTGATGAATCAATACTGAACAATGAATCCTGCTGAACAATATTTGGAACAACCACAATGATGAGAAAATGTATTCTGGCTGGTGCACTTCAATGCTTGTTTGCACGAGTGGGCCTTAGTTGGCTGAGACTTGAAGACAAAATTGTCCACCAGGATGGTGAGTGAACCTGCATAATTGGTCAAAAAGGACCTCACAAGCACCATTCTGTCTGTTGCAGGTGAAATGCCCATTTCAGCACTGGTAGGATTGACTTGTGGAGACAAAGTCTATACTTCACATCAACAAAGCTCTCTGGAATGCTGTGTCATTCTGTCATTATGATGGGAAGGATAGAATCAAAACAGATCATGCACAGTTAATGGGTATTCGTGAAGCACAACAACAAAACTGTATTCCACCACAATTCGCAGAATGGCATGGTGTAGAATAACCGCCATCATTCCAGTCAAGGCACTTGTCATCTAGATTAGTGAGGACAAGCAGCAAAGCAGGATTGCATGCATCAGACAGCTTGCATCAGACAGCCATCATCCTATTGCCAGCAGAACAGATCAAAGCTCTGCAGTCATTCCACATCAATTTTTTTTAGGTAATGACAACTAAACAAAATGAAAAGCTCCAAGGATATTCGATGGTGCCATTCACCATGTAAGTGCAGAAGACAAGGCTGAGCATGTTCAGTCAGAAATGCAAATAATCAACTTCAGATTTCATCTGAGATTTCTAACATTTGTAAAGGCTGATTTCAGATGATCAAACTTGCACAAAAGGACATAGGATAACAAATGAGGGCAATGGAATTAGACGACATCCCAGGTGTAATACAGGAGATGTGTGCTCCAGAAGTAGCTGGACCTCTAGGTAAGCTGCTAAGGTACTGGAATCAATCCAACAATGTGGAAATTAGCACAGACTCTAATGACATGTCCACATTAAAAGGATCTGGGAAAATGGACTCTGAATAATTACTACTCAACTTATCTACTCTGAATCATCAGCAGATTGATGGAAGGCCTGTGCATACAACTGGTCAGAGTTTTCACAGACATCTTCAGCCTCTCTCTCAAGTACCCACCTGCTTCAAGAACGCCACATGGTAGAGTATGTAGCGACAGACCTAAATGACTACCTCGCTGTGGCTCTGATATCTATCATCATGAAGTGCTTTGAGAACTTGGTCATGGCCCATGTTATCTTTTACTGTCACCTTCAAACCATTCTAATTTGTATGCTACTGTTACAGGTTCCTAGCCATACACTCATCTTTGAAATAACTGGACAGTAAGGACATCTAAACCAGGTGGCTGTTCATTGACTATAGCACTTCCTTCTACACAATTAGTACCAAACAAACTTATCCCCAAACTCTGTGATCTTGGCCCTTTGCAATTGGATCCATGACTTCCTATCTCACAGGCCACCAACAATGAAGATTGGACATGATCCTTCACAATCATTCTCAACACCAAGAATGTTTACTAAGACTCCTACTCTGCAAGTATTCCCTGACTTATGACCATAATTGGGACTGAAGGATTGGTCATATCTCAAAATGGACTCAACTTCAAATTTTGCCTGTGTGCGAAGTCTTAAAGCAAACTTTTTAATTAAATGTTATATTTGTCAAACTCTAACAGGGATACAGGGAATGTAAGAGCCAAAATGTGCAAAATTACTTTTTAGTTGGCGTCCCGGGGTCCATAGGCTGGGCGTGGCCATCTTGATTCCTGTGCACATACACCAACCTTTGGTTGGTGCATGTGTGGTGGGTTTGCATCTTGGAGTTCAGTTAGTGCATGCACGATAGTTAAGCACCCTGACAATATTGAATTAGCACCCTTAACTCTTCTGCATGCGCCAACCAAACTCCAATACATGAACCCGCCGCACATGCTGCAATCATTTTTTAAAAATCTACAAAAGTCATTTTGCAGGAAAATCAGTGAGGAGGTAGACCTTGTATTCCAAGGTGCTTCTAGTACACCTGATGTACTCATTTTGATTCTTGGCTTCTTACTTCTAGTCACCTAAGATGCCTGAGGTACTTAATATTTTCTTATTCTCTAATTACACTGGAGAACAAGGAATTTTCTTCCTGAACACTTTTGGGCTGTTGATTACAAAGATCACCTTAAAATTTTCCTATTGCGTACCATTTTTAAATATACTACATATGCCGGCATATAGGACAAACCAAAACTTAAAAATGTCATGTTTTATGTCGGGTTTAAAATTCGACCCTTCACAGTGAAGTCTTAACACAGCTGCAATCTTCCCACCAGCTCTGACACAATCTACCGCATGTCCTGTTAGTTATAATTGTTCCTCAGTGTTCCTCCATTGCATCTGGCCAGTCCGACTGTCGACGCCATGTACAGGCTTTAAACAGCCTGTTACAGGAGCCGAGGGGGATTTATTTTAAAATATGCTAATAAAATTAATGACTTTTCAGGGTAGTTTGGGATGTATTAAAATATTGTGATTTGCTTTTAACAGTGTGGTCTGCAGTAAGTGCCAGATTTGGGGGGTCTTCTTAACAAGGGGTGTCACTCAAAATCTACATTTTAGGTGGAAATTCTGGGTCCTCCTATAGAGAGTCATCCTATACACCAGTGTATACAGCAACATATTTTTGTGATTTCCTGTTGTATTTCAAGTCTATTAGTATATTGTCCACAAAGCAAGCTGTTTTGGTCAGGCCAAGCATGCCTTGGCATGCGCATGGTACAGGTGCTATGCAAGTGTTGTCTTAGGCCTGGGTATGCTTGGAAGGCATTTAAAGATATTGTTGAGAATTTTCTTGATAACGACAGAGCACCAAACTACTTTCAGCTGATTGACAACATGCTTCAAGTATACAAAACCAGGAAGTGCAATGTCATTGAAAATTTGTTTTCTGCATTCACATTTGGATTTTTTTCCTGCTGATCTTGGTGCAGTCAGTGATGAACATGGTAAAAATGTTTCACCAGGACATTGCAACCATGAAAAACTGGAATCCATCAATGCTGTTCCATTATGTTGGATACTAACACAAGAGTCATCAGGTGCTGAGTACAAACGAAAATCAGTGGCAAAAATGCAATGTGTCAGCAACATTATGTGATTAAACATGCTAAATTCAATAAAAAAATAATGTTTCTCCAACTTCCTAAATGATACAACAAATCTGAAATGATCCTTGTGAAAGTTGTCTACCATAATCCCCAATTTTCTTTCAGGAAGCAAACCTTTTGGGGGAAAAAAAATTGTTATCCAATGTTATCACCATCCTTTTTGTGACTTTCACCTGAAACAATCACTCCTTGATTTTTTTTTTCTGGACAATTAATTAATACAATAAAAACTCTGGTATCTGGCACCTACCGGGATTGGTTGATGCCGGATAAGCGAGTTTTATGGTTGCTTGAGACTCACTCTTACAATGCCTAAATACTGCAGAAGCATTAAGAACAGTTTAAAAGACAAAAGACAGTGCAAAATGTAAAGCAATTTGGAGGGAAGTATTGTAGTTGTAGTCCTTAATTATGCAAAGTTCACTTTATTCAGGTATTTCCTGTAAGTTACAAAATTTAAATTTAAATTTGAACCCTGATCGTGGCGCTGTAACAGCTTTGCACTAACCATGCCGCTATGGCAGCGGCTCACGCACAGATACATGGATAGGTCCACAAAATGGCCAATAAACGCAGCGACCGTGCGGACCTGGGGGTGACACCAGTTGTCATCCCAGGTGACCCCCTGCATGACAGGCCAATCTTAGGCTGACTCTCCAATGATGTTGGGCCCTGACTTCAGCACCTGGGGCCCATATAAACATGATGGACAGTACAATAAACTAGTCTCGACTTCAAGATTTTGGTGTTCATGTTGTTCTTCTCCACGCTCACATAGTGCAAACACTGCACCATCATAATTAACCTCACTCCACCCACGCTTACAGATAAAGCTTTACTACTATACTTAATACACTACAGCAATAAAGATAAAGACTTCCTAAGCAGGGATAAGGAGATACTTTAAGAGAGTCACCACCTCTTCATCATTTTATTCAAACACAACTTTATTCAAACAGCAAAGCATGACCAAGACACTCTGCTGGCTGAATATTTGCTCGCAACGTCACCAAGTGTTCATGTGATACCTCAGAGAACATTTACTTTTAGAATTTTAAACTTTTATTTATATTTTTGTTTATTCTTATTTATTTTCATTTTATTTATTTAGTTATTTTCCTCAGGGGTTTTTTTCCCAGTTGCTTGAATTCTGGAAAATGGGTTTTACTGTACGATCTATCATCCCCGTTTCCCCCCTGAATTCAGTCTCATTCTTTTGCTTTTAAAGTGCAAATTATAGAAATTTAGTTAAAATATTGCAGAACTGCTCTGTTATCCATTTGGATGGCTAACAGGAGGTAGGATATTGGTAAAACTAGGTTTTTTTTTCTGCTAAGCAAAATGCAAGGAAGGAATAGCATGCCATGGGGATTGATGTCGGTAGATTCAACTTTTTTGTAATTTATATAAGTGACTTGGATAAGGACTAGAAATATGATTGATGCAATTGTCCACTGGAGTTTCATAGAATGACAGAGAACTTGATTGAAACATACAAGGTCCTGAAGGGTCCTGGGAGGGTCAATGAGGAGAAGTTGTTTCCTTTTATGGGAGAATCGAGAATGAGGTGTCATAATTTGAAATTAATGTCAATTTCAAGCTGTTTTGAGCTGAAATGCTTTCTTTCTGTGTTCATACATCTATACAACGGTCTTCCAAAAAGGAAAATGGAAGGAGAATCTTTGAATATTTCTAAGGCAGGCTGTAAAGATTCTTGATGAGCAGAAGGAATAAAAGGTGGAAAAATGGAGTTGATGCAATGGAATCAGGTCTCTTTGGATCACAGAGAAGGCTTGGGTGTATGATTCCTGCTTCCTATTCATATGTTTATGTGTAAACTTATTGGTCTGCTGAGGGCTTTCTGTTTATGTTCTGGGACATGATCAGACAAATGGTGTGAAGGTAGATTAGATTCATTGTTCAATGATTTGATTTGATTTCATCACATGGTGTCATTTTTATTCAAAACTGTAGAACCACTTTTGGAGAGTCACTTAACTAAAAATCACTGGATCAGAATTTAATCTTTGCTGCTTGGTTTCTTGCAGTATTCTATTTTGGCTTTATCATCAATAAGCTTTTGTTGTTTTTTGAGGATGATTACTTCTTTCAATCTGAATGGAGGAATATTTGGAACAGCAACAATTGCCCAAAGATGGTGATCATGATGTTATTGCTTTTGGGAGAAACTACCGGTATTCACAATAAAATGTGTAGTGACACAGGGTAACTAAGCTCACTGTTTCTGGGTGTTTTTAACTATGAGCAGACTTGTTTAGGTCATAACAGCCCATGTGAAATGTAATTGTCTGAACAGGTGTCTGAGATGCATGGAGCAAGTGATGGTGTATCCTCAGGATTGTCCTCGGTAGCTTTTTGTTCAGAAACCTCTTGCAATGGAGAAAAGGGACAAAAGTTAGAATGAATGTTGGAAGTTGACTATTTGCTGGTGGTAGTTTTGAGAATGCAAATTATGTTGTGAGCATTTCTGCATATTCACTGGGAGGAGTGTACTTTTATGGAGAGATGGAGAATAGACTCTTCAGAATGAAGTGATGTGTGCACTAATTAAGAAGTATTCTGTCAGTGTTATAAAGCATGTGGGTGGGAGAGAATTGGCTATGCAGAAAAAAGTGGGAGAATGGGATTGTTTTGAGAGTCTGCATGGTCTAGATAGACCAAATAGCCACTTTTGGTTGTAAGGAAGTATAATATAAAACTAATTTTACATTCAGGAGCAGAAGCAAAGAAGGAACACGAATAATGCTGAGTATGTTGGTTAATATTGAAAAATATTAAGTCTGCATTATTTTCAACCAAGAGTAATTGCAATCTAAAGAGTTTGTTTGGGAAAGAAGAAAAGAAGTTAAATGATGTAGTCTAAGAAAACTGATTGTACCCGTCTATTGCTTCATAGCTTATTGGAAGCCTAATAGTCTGAATATGCCTGAGATTATCTGATCTCAGAAGCTAAGCAAGCTCAGGCTAGGAACACCAGGTGCTGTAGGTTTCTGTGAGGGGTGCTGGACAAAGTAATGACTATCTGTCTGTCTTACAGTAGACAAAAGTTAAAGAATTTCATGTATGTTACATTCTTTTTTCAATCTTTTTATTGGTTTTTATAATAAATACAGTACAATGAAGAAAAGGGATAAAAAATGAAAGTACAATATCACATATCTGTGATACAGTATCAACTCGGTGTCTTCCCAACTGTACTGGATCAAAACAGAAATAAAAAGAAAACTAACCCCCCAAAAAAATCTGAGATGCTTATCCTGAGGTGTCACATTCTAAATGTAGTATTACTTGACAATAATGGAACCTTTTCCTTTTACACATCAAATTCCAAGTGAGGAGGGTTCAGAAACTAGAAGATTGATAGCCAATTGAAATTCAGCTATAGTTCTGAGGTTTTCCCATTGTTCAAATTACATTGTAATTCAATAATCATCTTCATGTCAAATGTTATAGCATCATAGAACTATTCAGTAGGGAAACAGGTCATTTGGTCCAACTTGTCCATGCTCACAGTTACCCATCTGAGCTAGTCCCATTTGCCTGTGCTTGCCCAACAGTTACTCTATGGGAAGTGATAAAGCTTTTATAAAATGATTTAAGGGAGAAACTATATTCATTCCCAGTTTGCCAAATCATAGTAAACATTTGCATATTCCCTTATTAAAGCCATACTTTGGAGACCTGTAAACTTGGGATTGAAAAATGCTCATAAAAGGTGGTAAATGAGACCAATAGCAACTTAAGAGTTTGGACCACAGAGGTGGAAGGTAGCAAGTGTGACTGAACATGGCAAACTGAAAATCTTGTGCAATGTGTTGGTATTTATTGAGATGGCTCGATGAAACAGTAGCTCTTTTACAGTTTTTGTCCAATGATCTTTGATGACCAATGATCTCCATGACCAATCACATTTTCATAAAACACTTTTCAAAACCTTAACTTTTCAATGTTCAGATCCCAATTTTCTATCTATACGAGGAGTAAATGAGCTCAGTCACTGGCCACATCAGCAAGTGCTTTGATGATGTCATTCAGGTTAAGTACTTCATAATCAGGGCTAACCAGAGACCATAGTTAGATGCAGAAGTCTGGGCACTTCTCAGAGCTTGTGACGCTGTCTTCAGGACAGGAGACAAGATGGCACTTGAGGAATACATGAATACATCAGCAAGTGCATTGAGGAGAAAAGTAAAAACACAAAATGCTGGAGAAGCTCAGCAGGTGCATTGAGGATGAGATAAAATGCTTCACAACCAGGGTAACTAGAGACCATGCTTTGACGCAGAGATCTGGGCACTTCTCAGATCTAGTGATTCAGTCTTCAGGACAGGGGACAAGATTGCACTAAGATCAGTCAGAGCTGACCCCTCTTGTGCAATTGGGAAGGCAAAGCATGGGTATGCACAGAATATCCATAGACTGTTGTGTGACACTGGAGACATAAGGCACATGTGGGAAGGGATCAACACCATAACGGATTACAAGACAACCTTGTAAGTTAAAAACAACAATGCCTTCCTTCTGGACAGACTGAATATCTTCTATGCATGGTTTGATGAGAAGAACAGGCTGACGCGGAAGAAAGCTCCATGTCCCCATGAGTAGCAATGGCCAAGGTGAGGAGAATCCTATTCAAGGTGAATCCACAGAAGGCAGCAGGACCAGACAACATAACTGTCTGGGTAATGAATGGCTGCACAGAGCAACTGACGGAGGTCCTTAGGGACATCTTCAACACCTCACTGCAGCAGTCCATAGTCCTGGTACATCCCAGTACCAAAGAAGGTGGCAGAAACTGGCCACAATGACTAGGACTCTGTAGCACTGACCTCCACCATGATGAAATCCTTTGTGTCTGGTGATGGAGCGCATCAAAGTGCACCTCCCACTGGGCACATTTTAATTCACCTATAGATGAAGCTATTCCACTGATGATGTTATAGTCTTGTCCCTCCAGTCCATCCTGACCTACCTGGAGAATGATGCGTCATATTCCAGAGGCTGGTGGAGAAGCTGTCCACGTTGGGAATCAACAACCTTCTCTGTAACTGGATTCTGGACTCCTAACAGAAAGACCACAGTCTGTCCAGGTTGGCAGCAGAACATAAAAGTACCATCAGGCTGAGCATTGGAGCACCTCAGGGATGTGAGCTCAGCCCGTTACTGTTCATGCCACTGACCCACAACTGCAATGCCAGATCAGTTCCAACAGTGACATCAGTTTTGCAGATGGCAGAACAGTATTTGGCCTCATCAGCAACAACAATGAGTCACACTCTAGATAAGAGGTGGAAAATCTCATGGCATGGTGCAAGAATAACAACCTCACTTTCAATGTCGACAAAATGAAGGAGATGATCATGGACTTCAGGAGGACCAGGAATGATCACCCTCCACTACACATTAATAACTCAGTAGTAGAGAGAGTGGTGAGTGCCAAGTTCCTCAAAGTCCATTTAACAAGTGACCTATCCTGGACACACAACATTTCCTCACTTGTCAGGAAGGTGCAACAGTGACTGCACTTTCTGACAAGCCTGAAATGTGCAAGGCTACCAGCTACCATCCTGTCAACTTTCTGCAGGAGCTCTATCGAGAGTGTCCTGGCCGGCTGCATCACAGTGTGGTATGGTTGCTGTAAAGAATTGGATTGGAGTTCAACCCACAGGACCATAAGAGCAAGGGAGGATCACTGAGGTCCTCCTTTCCTCCATCAAAGTGATCTACTGGGATTATTGTCTGAAGAGGGCACATAAAATTGTTGAGGACCCCTACCACCCCACACATAACATCATTCAGCTACTCCTGTCAGGAGAGAGAGATCCAGGAGTATCAGATCCAGAACCACCAGGCTGAGAAACAGCTTCTTCCCATAGGCAGTGAAACTGCTGAATGACTAAATGAACTGCTCACACTAACCATCCAAGACTCTACTATTTATTAAAAATTATTCATTTATTTTATGTAGTATATTAATTCTGCATATGTATTGCTTGCCTGTATGCGTCTTATGTCTGGTTATGTGCTTGCATGTTTGGCACCGAGGACCAGAGAACACTTCTGTTGAGTTGTGCAGTCGGATGATAAATTAACTTGAACGTGTTCATTTTAAATTGGTCATAGTGTTTGAGCTACCGAAAGAAAATAGACACACATGCCGAGAGCACTTCAGTTTATACAGATTTTTAACACAAATTCTAAAGCTGATATCAAACTACAATATGCAAACCCTTCCCAATTATACTTATCAATGCCTGGACTGGTCCCAACTGCCGAAGCAAGGCAACGACCGCACACTTGTAGTAGGTTGTTGGGGCGCCGGTAGCAGCTTCTCCACCTCCCCCGACCAGGACGTTGGCTGGACTCTAGAAGTTCTTCTTCTTGCTGAGAAATGTTGCCACCCCTCAGGGAGTCTGAAACTTCAGCAGTGGGACCATGGCTATATTACCCAAAAACTGTTTACCCAAGCACCTATTCCCATCACAAAAAAAGATAACCGAGCAGCCTAGGCTTCTATCAAATATTACAACTTTCTAGCTTATCACTTCGAATACAATGATCTACTTAGCTGCGAGGTCTCGCTTGACAGTCTGCAACCAACAAAATCCCATCAATCTCAAACAGCAAACGGCTAACGAGCAGGAAGATTAAATGTTCTTGGTATCAGATGCCTTTTTGACAGATAACTGCATCTCTGGGCCCCATGGTGGAATCTAGCTTGTCTGTTGATTCTTACATTATTCTCAAAGTAGATTACTAATACTCAGCCTTGCATAAGCAAAGCATCGTTTAAATCCTCCATTACATTCCACCCCTTGGTCGCAGTCTGTCATTTACAAGACCTAACAAGCATTCGAGTACAGAAGGAGCGAAAAAGAGAAACCAAAACTACAATAATCACAAAAATAAGCAATAATGCGAGCAACCAACAGAGAATAGTGTGGCCCAATTCCCCAAATATACCAGTTAACCATGAAAAAGGATTCCAACCAAGGTGTCTTGGGTAAACTTATACCTCTCATTTTGTTCGTTTTAGATTGGTCACAGTGTTTGAACTACCGAAAGAAAATAGACACACACACCGAGAGCAGTTCAGTTTATACAAATGTTTATTACAAATTCAAAAGCTGATTTCACACTACAATATGCAAGCCCTTTCCAACTATACTTATCAATGTTTGGACTGGTCCCAACTGCCGAAGCGAGGCAACGACTGCACACTTGTAGTAGGTTGTCGGGGCGCCGGTAGCAGCTTCTCCACCTCCCCTGACTGGGACGTTGGCTGGACTAGAGAAGTCTTCTTCTTCTTCTTCTTCTTGAGAGATGTTGCCACCTCTCGGAGAGTCTCCTAACTTCAGCAGCGGGACCGTGACTTATATTACCCAAAAACTGCTTACCCAAGCACCTATTCCCAGCACAGCAAGAAAGATAAGCAAGCAAGCTAGCATGCTAGGCTTCTAACGAATAACATAATTTTCAGCTTATCACTTTGAATACAATGGTTTATTTTGCATCAAGGCTAGGCCTCTGACAGTCTGTGACCAAAACAAGCAGGAAGATTAAATGTTCTTGGAACACAGATGTCCTTTCGTCAGATAACTGAAGCTCTGGCCCCTTGGTGGAATTTTGCTTATGTCTGCTGATTCTAAAACACAAGCAGGTTCTCAGCCTTGCAGATCCCAAAGCTGCAAGTTTTTAAAAAAAGGTTCTCAGCTCTACAGAACCAAGAGCTGGGAATTAAGAAAAAATAGGTTAAAAAATAGGTATTAAAAAATAGGTTAGAATCTTCCATTACATTCCACCCCTTGGTCACAGGCTGTCAGACACGAGACTTGACAAGCATAGAGTACAAAAAGAGCGTAAAAGAGAAATTAAAAGTACAATAATCACAAAAACAAGCAATAATGAGAGCAACCAACGGAGAATATTGTGGCCCAACCCCCCAAATGTACCAGCTAACTATGAAAAAAGATTCCAACCAAGGCTCACATTATCCTTGTTGGCCATAATACCCAGACACTGGAGCTCACGAACAGATTTTGAAACATGCTGAACAATAACTTATTTATATAAGCTGCACTTGAGGCGGGTAACCGAGGACTTCCTTGATGTAATGCATCGGACCGTGTCTCCCACGGGCAACTCACTCGCAACATCCTCGTCATTACAAGTCCAATTGTTGGCACCAAAGCAATTGTTAAGCCAGATCACCAGGAGTGTAAAACGGAGGACCTGGAAGAAAGAAGCCTGACACATGTCACTCACGATACCGTAAGCGTTCAGTGTTTAAACAGACTAAATCATCCTGTCCCTCAATAGCTACCCATCGAGTGTTACCCTGGGCAGGTGTCACTATTTCTCCTTTAATAGGAGGGCCACTACCTGGTGGTGCCACCCATACCTTTTGTTCAGTATTCTCTAGTTCAGGAGTGGGGGGCAATGACTGTTTTTCCTCTGGAATAGGTTGTAGTTCAGAAGCGTGAAGAAGTCGGTGGAAAGGTGTACCTCCTTTTAAAGGGCGATGATTTAAATTGTCGACTGCCTACTGCAGCACATGACACCACCCCTTCAGGGTTCCCAGTGGTGTTAACAAACGAATCTGTTCCTTCAGTAAGCCATTCATTCGTTCAACTAACCCAGCAGCCTGTGGGTAATAAGGAATATGATGAACCCACAAGATACAGTTGTCATTTGCCCAATCACAGATTGCTTTCCCAGAGAAGTGCGAGCCATTATCAGACTGAATCTCCTCTGGAACATCATAGTGAGAAATTAAATGATTTAGTCCTTGGATAGTGCTAGCTTGGTCAGCCGTCTTGGTGGGAAAGGCAAAAACCAGGCCCGAAAAGGTGTCAACCATTACTAGGACGTAACGTTTACCCATACAGTCTGGCATGGGGGCTATGTAATCAATTTGCCAAACCGCAGCTGGGCGAGCGCCCAGTTTTATTCGGCCATGAGGACCAGGAGGAACGACACGGGACTTCACTAGTTGACATTCTGGGCATGTATGCACGACCATGCGGACATCATCCTGATGGACGGGTAAAGCATGTGTTCGGGCCCACATAGCTGATCCCTTCTCCCCCAAATGACCACTCTGTTCATGTGCCCATCGAGCCAGGGGGACGGTATCGGCGTGGCTGATAGAGGCAAGCAGATCTGCTACTGCATTATGTTGTGCCATGTTAGTTGTCGCATTGGTATGGTCGTCAACGTGATATACGGTTATCTCACGGTGGTGGGAAGCATCCCACAACAGCTGCCACAACGCTTTTCCCCACACTGGGCGGTCATGTATCATCCAGTCATTCTTTTGCCAATCAGGCATCCATACTACAAGTCCATTAGCCACAGCCCAGGAATCAGTAAACAGAAGAAGAGGGTGATCATGGGGATCTAGTGGTAAAGTGACTGCCTTCAACTCATCATACTGACTGGAGCCACCATCCCCCTCCTCTAATAAGTGAGTTCCTGACTTGGGATGGTAAGCCACTGCCTTCCATTTTTGCTTTCCTTGCACCCATTGGCTGCTACCATCAGTAAACTAGGCATCCTCTTGTTCTGCTGGAGTGAGCAAATCATATGGTTTACCCCACTGAACTGGTGAAGGGGATAAAGGAGGGGGAAAGGCAGGTTCAACGTCCTCATGACGAGACGGAAGATCAGCCACCTGTTCGTGTATGTGGCCCACCCCTTCAGGCCCTCTGGTTGCACGACTCTGAATATACCACTTCCATTTAACAATAGAAGACTGCTGCGCCCGCCCAATCTTTAGATTAGCATCATTAGCCAGAACCCAATTCATTATTGGAAGTTCAGGTCTCAATTGAACATCTGCATCACCTGTCATTCTCCAGGAGCCGTCCGGCTTCTGGACCGGCCAAACAAGGCTATTAAAGGGTGATGTTGCGGGCCTCACTACCCCTTCTTCTTGCAGAGCATCAATGGTGGCAGTAATCTCTTCCTGCCCTCCCAGGGAGACGATATTGTGGAATGCACACTGGTTTCATGGGGGGTGGCACCATCACAGGATCCCACTTAGCCTGACCCACTACTAGTTTTTTTGTAATAGTCCGAATTCCAAATGCAAATCCCCCTTGGCTAGTATTAAGGGCCGTACCGGCCAACATATTAATACCCAGGATACACTCGTCAGTAGCAGCCACCAGGGCATGTAACCAGATAGGGGAAGGGCTATCACCCACCGTGGCACAGACTTTTATTTCCTTTGCCAGGGTGACTGCTTCTCCCAACCCCTCTATTCAAAAGGTCGGTCCAGTCCAGAGGTTGGGGTTACCCGGAATCACCGAGTGCTCTGCATCGGTATCGACCAAGGCCAAATATTGGCGGTCATTACCCCCACCCCAATGGATTGTTAATGGTATGTAGGGCCGTGGGTCCCCGTGTATCCGCTGTATCTCAATGGTGTAGACACGGGAGCCCTAGCCACACCTTCATGCTTTAGTAGGGTTCGGGGGCTTCCAGGCCCACATGCCACTATTATCCATAAGAGCTTTGTTAATCATTTGTTGTACCTCATCATGGGTAACTGGAGCAGGAAAAGCCGGCTCGATAGAAGCAGCAGGGGGAGCAGAGGGCACAGCTGGGCCAGGAGGACTCAGCAGCTGGGGATGATGTTCCCCTGCTTTTCTCTTATAAAGGGCATAAAGGACCGCAGTAGGTTTCCCATCAATATCACTTTTAGGTACGCCTAACTTTAACAAGGTTAGAAAAAGGTCCTTCCTTGTCGGTCCGTTATTAGCAGCAGCCCCTCTCTTTTCATCCTGCTTGTCTGATTTAACCTGGGTTGTACGTGAGTGGATTTTACCTCCCAGTTCTAATTCTCTAAGCCCAGATAAGGCATGCACCGCCTCAGACACAGGGTGCCCAATTAGTGGACTAGTTACGGACAGAACCAGCCTCCGTGTAGTAGGTTGGGCGTAACGAACCAATCTGGTATGCATTCCAGCCGTGAATATCTCTTCATCAGGGCTCCCCCCGTGTACCCACAGCCTCAAACGCCCTGCATACAAGGCAGAGGCCAGGGCCTGTTGACGAATTACTGTTATACTCTCCTCTGGGCTTCTCCAATTGTTCTGCAAATGTAAATCCCAATCTACTGGTGATGGGTATACTCATAGCAGGGCAACCCCTAGAGTAGTAAGTAAGTAATCCATCTCTCTCCCTCTACCCCGCAGCTCAGCAGTGACCCTGATATCAGTAGATAATGTTCCTAATCCCAACAATTCCTCAGGGGTTAAAAATACATTACCCCCTCCTTGTTCCCAGACACGCAGAAGCCAGGCTGCCAGAGTTTCTCCTGCCAATGGCAGCCAGCTCTTTTACAGAGAAGTCACGTATCATTGAATGCTTCCGACCCCTGTTCCCACTTTGGCCCACAGGGCCCTCCACCCAGTCTAGGGGAGGAGGTCGAGGCCATGCCATAGAGGGAGTAGGCCATAGAGCATAAGCAGGGGTTTGGGTATTTTCCCCTGGGTCCACTTGAGAGACCGGGGTATCTATCCCTTCAATCTCTACCCTTACATCATCTCCCCTTCTGTCTGTTTGGGAAGTCTGCTGCCTTATGGGGCGGGCGTGAACAGCAGGTGGAGAGGGTAGTATGTTAGACACATGCTGAGGAGTATCTGCATCATTACTATTGTCATTCCAGATATTCCCATCCCAATCCTCAATTACATCAGGATCGTCACCATTCATTATCATGGCACGAATACGATGTGGGTCGGGTTCTACTCCTTGCCTTTCCTTATCTGCATAGAGCTGCTGCCAGAGTTTAATATTACGGCAGACTGTTTGAACATGTTTATCTTCCAATTCTTTGGCTCTGTCCTGACTGGTGCGAACAATCTCACTCATCATGGAACAGCATTGTCGCATGGCTTCTAGCTCCTCCTCTATTGCTTTCTTTTGCACTGAGATTCTACTTCTCTTTGAACTGATTCTGCTTCACGCTGAACGGAGTGGCATAAGGCTGTGGCCAGCAACCAAAAACCATCCGTCAGCGTCCCCTTTTTATCAGGAAATTTTCTTTCTCGAAGGAGAGTGGCAACCCGCTCTCCCAGAGGTGCACTTGATGAATCTAACTTCTCATCCCAACTAATGGGTGGTCCCAACAAAGCCAGGGTATTGGCCAACATGCCAAACCCATCGTCTTTGGAAGTCCATCCAGGAATCAAGAACTGCTCAGGGCTCACCTCTTTCTTTCGGCGAAACATCTTGAGACCAACCCTGCTCGCTGCGCCAATTGTCTTGGGTAAACTTATACCTCTCATTTTGTTCATTTTAGATTGGTCACAGTGTTTGAACTACCGAAAGAAAATAGACACACACACTGAGAGCAGTTCAGATTATACAAATGTTTATTACAAATTCAAAAGCTGATTTCACACTACAATATGCAAGCCCTTCCCAACTATACTTATCAATGTTTGGACTGGTTCCAACTGCCGAAGCGAGGCAACGACTGCACACTTGTAGTAGGTTGTCAGAGCGCCGGTAGCAGCTTCTCCACCTCCCCTGACCGGGACGTTGGCTGGACTCCAGAAGTCGTCTTCTTCTTCTTCTTCTTGAGAGATGTTGTCACCTCTCGGAGAGTCTCCTAACTTCAGCAGCGGGACCATGACTTATATTACCCAAAAACTGCTAACCCAAGCACCTATTCCCAGCACAGCAAGAAAGATAAGCAAGCAAGCTAGCATGCTAGGCTTCTAACGAATAACATAATTTTCAGCTTATCACTTTGAATACAATGGTTTATTTTGCATCAAGGCTAGGCCTCTGACAGTCTGTGACCAAAACAAGCAGGAAGATTAAATGTTCTTGGTACACAGATGTCCTTTCGTCAGATAACTGAAGCTCTGGCCCCTTGGTGGAATTTTGCTTATGTCTGCTGATTCTAAAACACAAGCAGGTTCTCAGCCTTGCAGAACCCAAAGCTGCAAGTTTTTAAAAAAAGGTTCTCAGCTCTACAGAACCAAGAGCTGGGAATTAAGAAAAAATAGGTTAAAAAATAGGTGTTAAAAAAATAGGTTAGAATCTTCCATTACACAAGGCTCAAACTATTTCCTGTGGGCCACAATACTCAGATGCTGAAGCTCACGAACAGATTTCAAAACATGTTGAACAATATCAGAAATATTAGTGGATATATCGGGAACATACAAGGAACATTCAGAACCGACAACGGCACACATGCCACCCTGTTTTGCTAAAAGAAAATCCAGGGCCATATGATTCTGTAAAGCTACTGTCCTGACAGCAGAGAGTTCGTCATTAAGGTCATTAAGGCCCTGGCTGACAGACAAAAGGGCGAAGGATGTCTCATTGGCAATAGAGCTCATCAGATCATATAATTTGTGAACCCCTTGGGAAACGCAAATAACGCCATAACCTGGGATCAAGGTGCCAAAGAAAATCTCGGCACCTGAGAGGGCACGTCTATGCTGAAGGAAAGGGGACATACTCATAAGCGAGGGATGATCCTGTAAACGGGAAATATGATGCAGGTAGGGGACGGCGTATGCCAAATAGCAGCAACCACCCCAGGTAAGGGGTAGCCAGGCAAAGGCGCGAGACCCACAAACCCAATAGGTCCCGTTCATAGGGTGCTTGGAAATAAAAGGGGAATATGCCAGACAATCACTGTATCCCAGTGCATCGGCAGGCTTGTCGGGGAACTTACAAAAGCAGACAGAGCCCTTCACATGTTGAGAAACAATAAAATAGGGGGGTATCATATTATAAGGGGTGGGTTAGGAATATGCCATCCTCAAAAAATACCCAAAATGCCTCTTAGACTAAAGAACTGGGCCTCCTCAGACACAGACTCGTTGGCATAAATGTGAACCCTGCCTTTGGAGGAATCAAAATATTTCCAGGCAGCAACCTCCTTTCGGGTGAAAGGAATGGGGATCAAAGGGCCTACAGTACAAATCCAACAATCAGAAACATTCAATTGGTGAGCGTATGCATAGGAAACATGGAGAAAGGAATTGTTGGACAAATCTAAAGGAATGTTCAATGGTGAAGTAGGCCACTAACCCTCCACAGAACTGGAATCCTTCCACCACTTAGCAACAGGCAGAGAAGAGTTACTACAAGATATAAAGCGGGTACAAAAACGACCATCACAGAAGTAGGGGGCTACTCCTTCAGTTGGTCCATCCACAAACAGAATATAGGAACCGTGACCGGCAATAACATATTTATATAAGCTGCACTTGAGGTGGGTGACCGAGGACTTCTTTGGTGTAATGCATCGGGCCGTGTCCCCCATGGGCAACTCCCTCGGAACGTCCTCGACATTACAAATCCAATTGCTGGCACCAAAGCAGCTATTAAGCCAGATCAGCAGGAGTGCAAGATGGAGGACCTGGAACAAAGAATCCTGACATATATCACTCATGATGCCGTGTGTTCAATATTTAAACAAACTAAACCATCCTGTCCCTCAATAGCTACCCACCAAGTGTTACCCTGGGCAGGTGTCACTATTTCCCCTTTTACAGAAGGGCCACTGTCTGGTGGTGCCACCCATACCTTTTGTCCGGCATTCTCTAGCTCGGGAATGGGGGACAATGACTGTTTTTCCGCTGGAATAGGCTGTAGTTCAGAAGTGTGAAGAAGTCGGTGG
Organism: Narcine bancroftii; assembly: GCF_036971445.1. NCBI lineage: Eukaryota > Metazoa > Chordata > Chondrichthyes > Torpediniformes > Narcinidae > Narcine > Narcine bancroftii. Next base: position 226,820,653 of record NC_091470.1, on the reverse strand, counting down.
AAAGGTGTACCTCCTTTTAAAGGGCAATGATTCAAATTGTCGACTGCCTGCTGCAGCACATGGCACCACCTCTTCAGGGTCCCCAGTGGTGTTAATAAACAAATTTGTTCCTTCAGTAAGCCATTCATTCGTTCAACTAACCCGGCAGCCTGCAGGTAATAAGGAATATGGTGGATCCATAAGATACTGTTGTCAGTTGCCCAATCACAGATTGTCTTCCCGGAGAAGTGCGAGCCATTATCAGACTGAATCTCCTCTGGAACATCATAACGAGAAATTAAATGGTTTATCCTTGGATAGTGCTAGCTTGGTCAGCCGTCTTGGTGGGAAAAGCAAAAACCAGGCCCGAAATGTGCTAGGATGTAATGTTTACCCACACAGTCTGGCATGGGGCCTATGTAATCAATTTGTCAGACCAAAGGCGAGCGAGCACCCCGTCTTATTCGGCCATGCGGACCAGGAGGAATGGTGCGGGACTTCACAAGCTGACATGCTGGTCGTGTACCCACGACCATGCGGACATTATCCTGATGGACGGATAAGGCATGTGTATGGGCCCACATAGCTGATCCCTTCTCCCCCAAATGGCCACTTTGTTCATGTGCCCATCGAGCCAGGGGGACGGTATCGGCGTGGCTGATAGAGGCAAGCAGATCTGCTACTGCATTATGTTGTGCCATGTTAGTTGTCGCATTGGTATGGTCGTCAACGTGATATACGGTTATCTCACGATGGTGGGAAGCATCCCACAACAGCTTCCACAACTGTTTGCCCCATACTGGGCGGTTATGTATCAGCCACTCTTTCTTTTGCCAATCAGGCATCCATACCACTAGTCCATTAGCCACAGCCCAGGAATCAGTAAACAGACGAAGAGGGTGATCATGTTGGTCTAGTGACTGCCTTCAACTCAGCATACTGGCTGGAGCCACCATCCCCCTCCTCCGATAAGTGAGTTCCCGACCTGGGATGGTAAGCCACCGCCTTCCACTTCTGCTTTCCTTGCACCCACCGGCTGCTACCATCAGTAAACCAGGCGTCCTCTTGTTCTGCTGGAGTGAGCGAATCATATGGTTTACCCCACTGAACTGGTGAAGGGGGTAAGGGAGGGGGCAAGGTGGGTTCAACGTCCTGATGACGAGATGGAAGATCAGCCACCTGTTCGTGTATGTGGCCCACCCCTTCAGGCCCTCTGGTTGCACGACTCTGAATGTACCACTTTCATTTAACAATAGAAGACTGCTAAGCCCGTCCGACCTTTAGATTTGCGTCATTAGCCAGGATCCAGTTCGTTATTGGAAGTGCAGGTTGCAACTGAACATCTGGATTGCCTGTCATTCTTTCCGTCTTCAGCAGGGTCCAGTAACAAGCCAGTAACTGTTGTTCAAAAGCAGAATAACGAGTGGCAGCCTCGGGCATGGTTCGTGACCAGAATCCCAGTGGGACTCGGCAGCCCTCTTGTTTCTGCCAGAGGCTCCAGGAGGCCACATCATCAGTAATGGAGACTTGTAGTTCGTAGGGGGTATCTGGGATGCGGGGAGCAATGGGCAGGGCCTTAAAAATAGCCTGCTTGGTGGACTGGAATGCCATTTCCTGATCGTTACCCCATACAAAGTCTGCTTTCTTTCGGGTAATCTTGTATAGAGGACGTAAAAGCAATGCCAAGTGTGGAATATGGCGTCGCCAGTATCCCAAAAACCCTAGGAAACGCTGGGTCTCTTTTTTGCTAGTAGGAGTGGCCAAGACTCCGATCTTATTGTGAACTTTATTGGGAACCACCTGTTCTCCAGTATGCCACTGAATTCCAAGGAAAATAACCATCTGGGACGGGCCCTGCACCTTGGCGGGGTTAATGACTCACCCTCTTTGCATCAGGGTATCTTGGACACTCTCCATACCTTCCTGCACCATCTCCTCCATGGCCCCTTGGATCATCACATCATCAATATAATGGTGAATCGAGAGAAGGCGATACTGGCACCGCCTCCAAATCACGGGCAATTAGGCTGTGGCAAATAGTGGGAGAGTGTACATAGCCCTGAGGGAGGTGGGTGAAGGTATACTGGCGCCCCTTCCAAGTAAAGGCAAACTGATCCTGTGAGACCTCAGCTATAAGAATACTGAAGAAGGCGTTAGCGAGATCAATGACAGCATACCATGTTCCTGAGTTCCCAGTAGCAATGTTTTCAATAAGGGTAACAATGTCCGGAACGGCCGAAGCAAGTGGTGGGGCATGTTTGTTCAAAAAGCAATAATCAACTGTCATTCTCCAGGAGCCATCCGGCTTCTGGACCATCCAAACAGGGCTATTAAAAGGCGATGTTGCGGGCCTGACTACCCTTCTTCTTGCAAAGCATTGATGGTGGCAGTAATCTCTTCCTGCCCTCCAGGGAGGCGATATTGTGGAATGCATACTGATTTCGGGGGGGGAGAGGCACCATCACAGGATCCCACTTAGCCCGACCCACCACTAGTCTTTTTGTAATAGTCCAAATTCCAAATGCAAATCCCCCTTGGCTAGTATTAAGGGCTGTACCGGCCAACATATTAATACCAGGGATACACTCATCAGTGGCAGCCACCAGGGCATGTAACCATGCAGGGGAAGGGCCATCACCTACCGTGGCCCGGACTTTTATTTCCTTCACCAGGGTGATTGCTCCTCTCATCCCCTCTATTCGAAATGTCGGTCCAGTCCAGAGGTCGGGGTTACCAGGAATCACAGAGTGCTCCGCACCGTTATCGACCAAGGCCAAATATTGGCGGTCATTACCCCCACCCCAATGGATTGTTAACGGTATGTAGGGCCACGGGTTCCCGTATATCCGCCATATTTCAATGGAGTAGACATGGGAATCCTGCCCACACCCTCATGCCTTAGTAGGGTTTGGGGGCTTCCAGGACCACATGCCACTATTATGCATAAGAACCTTTTTAACCAATTGCTGTATCTCATCACGGGTAACTGGAGCAAGAGAATCTGGCTCGATAGGAGCAGCAGTGGGAGCAGAAGGCACAGCTGGGCCAGGAGGACTCAACGACTGGGGATGATGTTCCCCTGCCTTCCTCTTATAAAGGGCATAAAGGATCGCGGTAGGTTTCCCATCAATATCACTTTTAGTTACGCCTAACTTTAACAAGGTTAGAAAAAGGTCCTTCCTTGTCGGTCCATTATTAGCAGCAGCCCCTCTCTTTTCATCCTGCTTGTCTGATTTAACCTGGGTTGTACGTGAGTGGATTTTACCTCCCAACTCTAATTCTCGAAGCCCAGATAAAGCGTGCACCGCCTCAGACACAGGGTGCCCAATTAGCGGACTAGTTACGGACAGAACCAGTACCCGTGCAGTGGGTTGGGCGAAACGAACCAATCTGGTATGTATTCCGGCCATGAACATCTCTTCGTCAGGGCTCCCCCATGTATCCACAGCCTCAAATGCCCTGCATACAAGGCAGAGGCCAGGGCCCGTTGACAAATTACTGCTAGACCCTCCTCTGCAAATGTAAATCCCAATCCACTGGTGATGGGTATACTCGTAACAGGGCATCCCCTAGAGTGGCAAGTAAGTAATCCACCCCTCTCATTCTACAACGTAGCTCAGGAGTGACCCAGATATCAGTAGTAAATGTTCCTAATCCCAACAATTCCTCAAGGGTCAAATATATATTACCCCCTCCTTGTTCCCAAACACGCAGGAGCCAGGCCGCCAGAGTTTCTCCTGTCTAAATCGATCTCCAATTGTGGCCAGCTCTTTAATAGAGAAGTCGCATATCTTTGACTGCTCCCGACCCCTGTTCCTACTTTGGCCCATAGGGCCCTCTACCCAGTGGACAGGAGGAGGCCGAGGCCATCTTATAGAGGGGGGCCATCGAGCATAAGCAGGGGTTCAGGTATCTTCCCCTGGGTCTGCTTGGGAGGCCGGGGCATCTATCCCTTCAATCTCTTCAATTACATCATCCCCCTTTCCGTCTTCGTTTGTTTGGGAAGTCTGCTGCCTTTCGGGGTGGACATGAACAGCAGGTGGAGAGGGGAGTATGTCAGGCACATGCTGAGGGGTATATGCATTATTACCATTGTCATCATACCAGATATTCCCGTCCCAATCATCAATTACTTCAGGATCATCGCCAATCCTTATCATGGCTCGAATACGATGTGGATTGGGTACTACCTCTTGCTTTTCCTTATTTGCACAGAGCTGCTGCTGGAGTTTAATATTACGGCAGATTGTTTGGACATGCTTATCTTCCTTCTTTGGCTTGGTCCTGACCAGTGCGAACAATCTCGCTCATCATGGAACAGTGTTGTCGCATGGCTTCTATCTCCTCCTCTCGTTGCTCTCTCTTGTGCTGGGATTCTACTTCTCACTGAACAGATTCTGCTTCACGCTGAATAGCGCGGCGTAAGACTGTGGCCAGGAGCCAAAAACCGTCCATCAGTGTCCCCTTTTTAACAGGAAATTTACTTTCTCGAAGGAAAGTGGCAACCCGCTCTCCCAGAGGTGCACTTGATGGATCTAACCTCTCATCCCAACTAATGGGTGGTCCCAACAAAGACAGGGTATTGGCCAACATGCCAAACCCATCGTCTTTGGAAGTGCATCCCAGAATCAAGAACTGCTCAGGGCTCACCTCTTTCTTTCGGCGAAACATCTCGAGACCAATCCTGCCGACTACGCCAATTGTCCTGGGTAAACTTGTACATCTCACTTTGTTCATTTTAGATTGGTCACAGTGTTTGAGCTACTGAAAGAAAATAGACACACATGCCGAGAACACTTCAGTTTATACAAATCTTTATTACAAATTCTAAAGTTGATATCAAACTACAATATGCAAGCCCTTCCCAATTATAGTTATCAACGCCTGGACTGGTCCCAACTGCCGAAGCAAGGCAACGACCGCATGCTTGTAGTAGTTTGTTGGGGCGCTGGTAGCAGCTTCTCCATCTCCCCCGACCAGGACGTTGGCTGGACTCTAGAAGTTCTTCTTCTTGCTGAGAGATGTTGCCACTCCTCAGGGAGTCTGAAACTTCAGTAGCGGGACCATGGCCTATATTACCCAAAAACTGCTTATCCAAGCACCTATTCCCATCACAAAAAAAGATAACCGAGCAGCCTCGGCTTCTATCAAATACCACAACTTTATAGCTTATCACTTTGAATACAATGATTTACTTAGCTTAAAGACATCTAGCTTATCACTTCAAATACAATGATCTACTTAGCTGCGAGGTCTCGCTTGACAGTCTGCAACCAACAAAATCCCATCAATCTCAAACAGCAACCGGCTAATAAGCAGGAAGATTAAATGTTCTTGGTACCAGATGTCATTTTGTCAGATAACTGCATCTCTGGGCCCCATGGTGGAATCTAGCTTATGTCTGTTGATTCTTACATTATTCTCAAAGTAGATTACTAATACTCAGCCTTGCATCAGCAAAGCATGGTTTAAATCTTCCATTACACCTGTATGTGGCTTATGTCTGGTTGTGTGCTTGCATGTTTAGCACCGAGGACCAGAGAACACTATTCTGTTGAGTTGTGCAATCGGATGATGAATTAACTTGAACGTGAACAATGCCTCCTCATTAGTCTAGAAGTTTCAGCAGCATTAACACTTCCTCAGAAGATTGGCAAGAGCGAGGCTACTTGCCCCATCTTGACATTTTACAGGAGCACAAGGAGGAATTACTGGTTAAGTGGTGTCAATCTGCATCATATTGTATTTAAAATTCTGTTGATTTTATCTCACAATGAAGAGTAAGCATATTTTTCCTTGAAACCTATGTTCAGCAGAGACAGCTGAAAAAATTATTTGTAATGGGACTAGCCAGAGAAAAACTATTATACCCAAAGAATTTTTGAAATTGAGCCCATGTTCTCATCCTATTTCTCATTAACGGATTATGTGTCAATTTAGAAAAGGAAAATGGTAAAAAAAAAACGTAAAATTGCCAACATACATTTTTTTTTGGATAACTTCAATTCCATTTCTACCCAAGAAGGGTGATTCACTAACTTATCCAAATGTAATTATGCAAGTAAATTACATTTATTAATCGCCCAATAATAGAATCTAAAATCTGAAAGTGATATCCTCCATTTATTTTAGTCTTTTGAAGCTGGGCTTTAATTATACGTGTTTTTTTTCCCTCTGCCATAACAGAATCTAATGTGCTAAAAAAGGATTTAGGAATAAAAATTGGTAAATCTTGAAAAGATTTAGAAATTTAGGCAGAATGTTCATTTTAATTGAATTAATATGAACCATTATTGTAATAGGTAAGGGTGACTATCTGATAATAGTAATTTAGTCTTATTGAGTAATACCAAAAAGTCCTCTTTCACTAAATTTTTATAATTTTTCATAATTGTAATTCCTAAATATTGGAATTGATCTTTCACTATTTTAAACAGGAAATTAGAATACCTTACAAAAGATCCTTTTAAAGTTAAAAGTTCACTCTTATCTAAATCTAATTTATAACCTGAAAACTGGCAAAATTGGGTAAACAAAGTTAATATATTTGGTATAGAAACATCAGGATTTGAAATAAAAAGGAATAAATCATCTGTATAAAGAGATGCTTTGTTTAATTCCGCATCTAGTTATACCTTTGAATTCTCCACACTGTCAGAGATCAACAGCTACTATATCAAAAACCAAAGGACTTGATGGGCAACCTTGTCGTGTTCAAATTTATTATCTTGTTTTTATGAAGATACCGATCCACTATATGATGTGTAAAAGTTTTGAAGCTTTGCTGATCCATATGTTTTGGAAGTGCCCAAATTTAAAGATGTTAGAAAGACATTTCCAAACTTTATCAACGATTTTTAAGATCAAAATAGACCCATATCCGTTAATTGTTTTGTTAGGTTTATCACGTGAGCCAGATTAACCTCTGTCTGCAACTCTGGAGAAAATTTTAGCCTTTACCACACTGATAACCAGAAGAGCAATTTTACTGAAATGGAAAGATGACTCTTCACCTACCCGTACACAGTTGTTATATGATGTAATGTCCTATTTAAGCTTGGAGAAAATTAGATACATTAAAGATAGGAAGTTTCAATTTCTAAAGACGAGGGGCCCATGCATAGAATACTATCACGATTGGAAGATTTAAACATTTTGAATGTTCTGGAGTTTCTCTGTCCAATGTCTGGAGGTTGCTCTCCGATCCACAATTTCCCTTTTCCTTTACAAAGGTTACATTGATTAGAGGGTAGATTAGATTTAGTTTTTATGTTTTTTTTCGGTTGTTTTTATTTTCTTTTTATCAATTTTTATTTGGATTAATTTGTAAAATATGGGCTTCAACATGGTTATCATAGATTAATTCAGTAACTTGTTTCTCATGTGGATTAAGGAACTGTCAAATGTGGTTCCGTCAATTTTATTTTATCCTTGTGTATATATATGAGATAATGCCTTGTTCTGTGTTTTCCTTAAATTTTGTATGCAAGTTTATATGTTAAATTCAAGAAAAATATTTAAAGAAAGAAAAGTAAGCATATTTCCATAGCTCTCCTATTATACAATGCATTTATTCATCACTTTGTTGTGATAGATTTTTCTTCCTTTTGTGTTTAAATCTTTTTTCTGCCTCCACAAATGGACTCAGATCTCGCAGGAAAATTTAATAGGGATTGTTACTCAGCTATTGATCAATAAAATGTAACTAAATTTCCTGGCATTCAAGACCTATTTTAACTTATGCAACTGTTGTCCACATATTATTACCTAGAAAATAATCAAACCTACAAATAATTGTGGTGATGTTTATAGCCAATGCACTCACTAGCCCTCAGTCTCATGGAATGTGCAGAAAAATCAGAGGAAAATAAAACAATTTAGAAAAACAGGAATTATTCTCTAACTTCTTGGGTAGAAAAACTCCAGGGACTGCTCATTGCATTTCAAATAAACTGGCAATTTACTTAAATAGCAGCAGCAAATCCATATGTTTAAATAGCTGAACCAGATGCTTCTCATTAAAAATGAACATGTACTTGCATTTAAGCATTCTTGTGTGTTTTATTTGTAATTTCTACAGTTTGTTTGTCTCAAAATCTTTCCATATGTACAGGCTAATTCTTTCACCATTAAGATTTTCTTTAAGCTGTATTACTCGAAAATAAGATATTGTAGCATTCACACTATGCGAGCATGGAGAAGAACGAGACTGGTTTATTTCTCTGGCCATCGTGCTTATATGGGCCCCAGGCAATGACATCAGGACCCTGCATCATTGGAGTGTCGGCCTGGGATTGGCTGGCGTTCCCGCCAGAGTTCCCCATCTTCCTGTCGTGTGAAGGTCACCTGGAATGATGGCTGGTGTAACCCCCAGGTCCACGAAGTCTCCACGTTCTTCGGCCATTTTGCAGGTCGCTACACAAACCTCCCCCCTCGAACCGGCGACTGAGCCATTGTCTGCAGCCTTGGGAAATCTGCCCCTGCATCAGGGTGGAGGAGTGGAAACGAGCTCATTGCAGTCTAGATAAGCCAGATGGTAAAAGTCTTTGTAAAAGTAAATGGCCGATGGTAAAAGTCTTCTCCTTTCCATCTATTTCAAGGATGAAGGTGGA